>NW_027479382.1:0-136714 GCF_051014685.1 Ptiloglossa arizonensis
TTGGAGCAGCAGAATTGCGAAAAATTTTTTGCCTTCTCAACCATTTCTTGCGTTCAACGAATCCCATATCTCGCGAACGGATTGTCCTAACCCCCAAAAAAAAATTCCTAATAGCATTTGAATGTAGACACTCGCCCGACTACAGCGGTATGTGTATTTTTTCCCTAGGCCATTCTGTCTATAGCGTTTGGATCAGCAGAATGGGGAAAAATTTTATGCCTTCTCACCATTTCTTGGCTTCAAACTCCCATATCTCTGCGAACGGATTGACCAAACCCAAAAATCCTTGTTGCTTGTGAATGTAGAAGAACACTCCCGCATACAACGGTTGTTTTATTTTTCCATACCCCAGTCTGGTTAAGCGTTTGGTAAGCAGCAGAATTGCGAAAAAATTTGTTGTCCTCTCAACCATTTCTATAGCTTCAAAGTCCCATATCCTCGCGAACGGATTGACTTAACCGAAAAATTCTATTGCGTCGGGAAATTAGAAACTCGCCCGATTACAACGTTACGTGTATATTTCCCCTAGGGCATCTGGTAAGCGATTGGGAGCAGCAGAATTGCGAAAAATTTTTTAGCCTTCTCACCATTTCTTGGCTTCAAACTCCCATATCTCGCGATCGGATTTGACCTACCCAAAAAGTCCTATTGCATTTGAATGTAGAACTCGCCGATTACAACGGTATGTGTACTTTTTCCCTAGGCCATTCTGGTTAAGAGTTTTGGAGTCAGCAAAATGCGAAAATTTTTTGCCTTCTCACCATTCATTGTCTTTCAAACTCCCTGATCTCGCGAACGGATTGACCTAACCCAAAATTTTCCTTATGCTTCTGAAAGAAGAAACTCGCCGGTTACAACGGTACGTGTATTTTTCCCCTAGGGCATTCTGGTTACGCGGTTGGAGCAGCCAGAAGTGCGAAAAATTTGTTTGTCTTGTCTACCATTTCTTAGCTCAATGTCCCATATCTCGCGAACGGATTGACCGAACACAAAAATTCCTATTATTAACTGGATGTAGAAACTCGCCCGATTACAACGGTATGCGTATTTTTTCCTAGCCCATTCGCTTAAGCGTTTGGTGCAGCAGAATTGCGAAGAATTTGTTGTCTTCTAAACCTATTTCTTGGCTTCAAACTCCATATCTCGCGAACGGATTGTCCCTAACCCAATAATTCCTGTTGCGTCTGAAAGTAGAAACTCGCCAATTACAACGGTATGTGAATTTTATCCCTAGCCCATTTCGGTTAAGCGTTTGGAGCAGCAGATTAGCGAAAAATGTGTTGTCTTCTCAACCAATTTCTTAGATTCAAAGTCCATATCTCGCGAACGGATTGACCTAACCCAAAAATTCTATTGCATCTTGAAAGTAGATACTCGCCCGATTAACGACGGTATGTGTATTTTTCCCCTTGGCCATTCTGGTTAAGCGATTGGAGCAGCAGAAGTGGCGAAAAATTTGTTGTCATGTCAACCATTTCTTAGCTTCAAAGTCCCATATCTCGCGAACGGTATTGACCAGACACCAAAAATTCCTATTGTAACTGAAAGTATGATACCTCGCCGATTGACAACGGTATGTGTATTTTTTCCCTAAGCCATTCTGGTTAAGCGTTTGAGCAAGCGAAGAATTGTGAACAATTTTTTGCCTTCTCTACCATTTTCTGGCATCAAACCCCATATCTCACCGAACGGATTGACCTACCCAAAAATTCCAATTGCATCTGAAAGTAGAAATCTCGCCCGATTACAACGGTATGTGTATTTTTTCCCTAGACCACACTTTGGTTAAGCGTTTGTTTGGAGCAGCAGAATTGCGACAAATTTTTTGCCTCCTCAACCCATTTCTTGGCTT
This sequence comes from Ptiloglossa arizonensis, assembly GCF_051014685.1. NCBI lineage: Eukaryota > Metazoa > Arthropoda > Insecta > Hymenoptera > Colletidae > Ptiloglossa > Ptiloglossa arizonensis. The sequence continues at coordinate 1,853 of NW_027479382.1, forward strand.
CAAACCCTCCCATATCTCTGGAAAAAACGGATTGGACCTAACCCCAAAATTCCTGTTGCATCTGAAAGTAGACACTCGCCCGACTACAGCGGTATGTGTATTTTTCCCCTAGGCAATTCTGGTTAAGCGGTTGGAGGCAGCAGAGTGCGAAATTTGTTGTCTGGTCTACCATTTCCTAGCTTCAATGTCCCATATCTCGCGAACGGATTGACCGAGCCCAAAATTCCTATTTTAACTGAATGTAGAAACTGCCCGATTACAACGGTATGCGTATTTTTTCCCTAGCCCATTCGGCTAAGCGTTTGGTGAGCAGAAATGCGAAGAATTTGTTGTCTTCTAAACCTTTCCTTGGCTTCAAAGACTCCCATATCTCGCGAACGGATTGTCCCTAACCACCCAAAATTCCTGTTGCGTCTTGGAAAGTAGAAACTCGGCCCCATTACAACGGTATGTGAATTTTTTCCCTAGCCCAATTCTGGTTAAGCTTTGGAGCAGCAGAATTGCGAAAATTTGTTGTCTTCTCAACATATTCTTAGATTCAAAGTCCATATCTCGCGAACGATTGACCTACCCAAAAAATTCTATTGCATCTGAAAGTAGAAACCGCCGGTTACAACGGTACGTGTATTTTTTTCCCCTAGGGCATTCTGGTTAAGCGGTTGGAGCAGCGAAGTGCGAATAAATTTGTTGTCTTGTCTACATTTCTTAGCTTCAATGTCCCATATCTCGCGAACGGATTGACCGAACCCAAAAAAATCCTATTTTAAGCTGAATGTAGAAACTCGCCCGATACAACGGTATGCGTATTTTTTTCTCCTATAGCCCATTCGGCTTAAGCGTTTGGTGCAGCAGATGCGAAGAATTTGTGTCTTCTAAACCATTTCTTGGGGCTTCAAACTCCCCATATCTCGCGAACGGATTGTGCCTAACCCAAAATTCCTATTGCATCTGAAAGTAAGAACTCGCCCGATTATCAACGGTATGTGTATTTTTTCCCTAAGCCATTCTGGTTAAGCGTTTGGAGCAGCAGAATTGTGAACAATTTTTGCCCTTCTCTACCATTTCTTGGCTTCAAACTCCATATCTCACGAACGGAGTGACCTAACCCAAAAATTCCATATTGCATCTGAAAGTAGGAAGAACTCGGCCCGATTACAACGGTATGTGTATTTTTTCCCTAGACCATTCTGGTTAAGCGTTTGGAGCAGCAGAATTGCGACAATTTTTTTGCCTCCTCAACCAGTTCTTGGCTCAACTCCATATCTCGCGAACGGGATTGACCTAACCAAAAATTCCTATTGCATCTGAAAGTGAGACACTCGCCCGGACTACCGCGGTATGTGTATTTTTTTCCCTAGGCGTTCTGGTTAAGCGTTTGGATCAGCAGAATTGGGGAAAAATTTTTTGCCTTCTCAACCAGTTATTGGCTTCAACTCCCATTATCTCGCGAACGGATTGGACAAACCCAAAAAATTCCTGTGCCTTGTGAGGTAAGAAACTCTCCCGATTACAAACGGTATGTGTATTTTTCCATACCCCAGTCTGGTTAAGGCGTTTGGAGCAGCAGAATTGCGAAAAATTTGTTGTCTTCCAACCATTTCGTAGCTTCAAAGTCCCATACTCGCGAACGATGACTTAACCGAAAATTCCTATTGCGTCGGAAATTAGAAACTCGCCCGATTACAACGGTACGTGTATTTTTCCCCTAGGGCATCTGGTTAAGCGATTGGAGCAGCAGAAGTGCGAAAAATTTGTTGTTCTTGGTCAACCATTTCTTAGCTTCAAAGTCCCGTATCTCGCGAACGGATTGACCGAACCCAAATTCCTATTTTAACTGAATGTAGAAACTCGCCCGATTACAACGGTATGTGTATTTTTTCCCTAGGCCATTCTGTGTTAAGAGTTTGGAGCAGCAGAATTGCGAAAAATTTTTTGCCTTCTCAACCATTTCTTGGCTTCAAACTCCCATATCTCGCGAACGGATTGACCTAACCCAAAAATTCCTATTGCATTTGAATGTAGAAACTCGCCCCGATTACAACGGTATGTGTATTTTTCCTAGGCCATTCTGGTTAAGAGTTTGGAAGCAGCAAAATTGCGAAAAAATTTTTTGCCTTCTCAACCATTTCTTGTCTTCAAACTCCAATATCTCGCGAACGGATGAGCCTAACCCAAAAATTCCTTATGCATCTGAAAGAAGAAACTCGCCCGGTTACAACGGTACGTGTATTTTTCCCCTAGGGCATTCTGGTTAAGCGGTTGGAGCCAGCAGAAGTGCGAAAAATTTGTTGCTTGTCTACCATTTCTTAGCTTCAATGTCCCATATCTCGCGAACGGATTGACCGACCCAAAAATTCCTTTTTAACTGAATGTAGAAACTCGCCCGATTACAACGGTATGCGTATTTTTTCCCTAGCCCATTCGGCTTAAGCGTTTGGTGCAGCAGAATTGCGAAGAAGTTGTTGTCTTCTAAACCATTTCTGGCTTCAAAACTCCCATATCTCGCGACGATTGTCCTAACCCAAAAATTCCTGTTGCGTCTGAAAGTAGAATCGCCCCAATTACAACGTATGTGAATTTTTTCCCTAGCCCATTCTGGTTAAGCGATTGGAGCAGCAGAAGTGCGAAAAATTTGTTGTCTTGTCAACCATTCTTAGCTTCAAAGTCCCATATCTCGCGAACGGATTGACCAGACCCAAAAATTCCTATTGTAACTGAAAGTAGAACCTCGCCCGATTACAACGGTATGTGTATTTTTTCCCTAAGCCATTCTGGTTAAGGCGTTTGGAGCAGCAGAGAATTGTGAACAATTTTTTGCCTTCTCTACCATTTCTTGGCTTCAAACTCCCATATCTCACGAACGGATTGACCTAACCCAAAAATTCCTATTGCATCTGAAAGTAGAAACTCGCCCGATTACAACGGTATGTGTATTTTTTCCCTAGACCATTCTGGTTAAGCGGTTGGAGCAGCAGAATTGCGACAAATTTTTTGCCTCCTCAACCATTTCTTGGCTTCAAACTCCATATCTCGCGAATCGGATTGACCTAACCCAAAAATTCCTGTTGCATCTGAAAGTAGACACTCGCCCGACTACAGCGGTATGTGTATTTTTCCCCTAGGGCATTCTGGTTAAGCGGTTGAGCAGCAGAAGTGCGAAAAATTGTTGTCTGTCTACCATTTCTTAGCTTCAATGTCCCATATCTCGCGAACGGATTGACCGAACCCAAAAATTCCTATTTAACTGAATGTAGAAACTCGCCCGATTACAACGGTATGCGTATTTTTTCCCTAGCCCATTCGGCTTAAGCGTTTTGGTGCAGCAGAATTGCGAAGAATTTGTTGTCTTCTAAACATTTCTTGGCTTCAAAACTCCCATATCTCGCGAACGGATGTGTCCTACCCAAAAATTCCTGTGCGTCTGAAAAGTAGAAACTCGCCCAATACAACGGTATGTGAATTTTTTCCCTAGCCCATTCTGGTTAAGCGTTTGGAGCAGCAGAATTGCGAAAAATTTGTTGTCTTCTCAACCATTTCTTAGATTCAAAGTCCCATATCTCGCGAACGGATTGACCTAACCCAAAAATTCCTATTGCATCTGAAAGTAGAAACTCGCCCGGTTACAACGGTACGTGTATTTTTCCCCTAGGGCATTCTGGTTAAGCGGTTGGAGCAGCAGAAGTGCGAAAAATTTGTTGTCTTGTCTACCATTTCTTAGCTTCAATGTCCCATATCTCGCGAACGGATTGACCGAACCCAAAAATTCCTATTTTAACTGAATGTAGAAACTCGCCCGATTACAACGGTATGCGTATTTTTTCCCTAGCCCATTCGGCTTAAGCGTTTGGTGCAGCAGAATTGCGAAGAATTTGTTGTCTTCTAAACCATTTCTTGGCTTCAAACTCCCATATCTCGCGAACGGATTGTCCTAACCCAAAAATTCCTATTGCATCTGAAAGTAGAAACTCGCCCGATTACAACGGTATGTGTATTTTTTCCCTAAGCCATTCTGGTTAAGCGTTTGGAGCAGCAGAATTGTGAACAATTTTTTGCCTTCTCTACCATTTCTTGGCTTCAAACTCCCATATCTCACGAACGGATTGACCTAACCCAAAAATTCCTATTGCATCTGAAAGTAGAAACTCGCCCGATTACAACGGTATGTGTATTTTTTCCCTAGACCATTCTGGTTAAGCGTTTGGAGCAGCAGAATTGCGACAAATTTTTTGCCTCCTCAACCATTTCTTGGCTTCAAACTCCCATATCTCGCGAACGGATTGACCTAACCCAAAAATTCCTATTGCATCTGAAAGTAGACACTCGCCCGACTACAGCGGTATGTGTATTTTTTCCCTAGGCCGTTCTGGTTAAGCGTTTGGATCAGCAGAATTGGGAAAAATTGTATGCCTTCTCAACCATTTCTTGGCTTCAAACTCCCATATCTCGCGAACGGATTGACCAAACCCAAAAATTCCTGTTGCTTGTGAAGGTAGAAACTCTCCCGATTACAACGGTATGTGTATTTTTCCATACCCCAGTCTGGTTAAGCGTTTGGAGCAGCAGAATTGCGAAAAATTTGTTGTCTTCTCAACCATTTCTTAGCTTCAAAGTCCCATATCTCGCGAACGGATTGACTTAACCGAAAAATTCCTATTGCGTCGGAAATTAGAAACTCGCCCGATTACAACGGTACGTGTATTTTTCCCCTAGGGCATTCTGGTTAAGCGATTGGAGCAGCAGAAGTGCGAAAAATTTGTTGTCTTGTCAACCATTTCTTAGCTTCAAAGTCCCGTATCTCGCGAACGGATTGACCGAACCCAAAAATTCCTATTTTAACTGAATGTAGAAACTCGCCCGATTACAACGGTATGTGTATTTTTTCCCTAGGCCATTCTGGTTAAGAGTTTGGAGCAGCAGAATTGCGAAAAATTTTTTGCCTTCTCAACCATTTCTTGGCTTCAAACTCCCATATCTCGCGAACGGATTGACCTAACCCAAAAATTCCTATTGCATTTGAATGTAGAAACTCGCCCGATTACAACGGTATGTGTATTTTTTCCCTAGGCCATTCTGGTTAAGAGTTTGGAGCAGCAAAATTGCGAAAAATTTTTTGCCTTCTCAACCATTTCTTGTCTTCAAACTCCCATATCTCGCGAACGGATTGACCTAACCCAAAAATTCCTTATGCATCTGAAAGAAGAAACTCGCCCGGTTACAACGGTACGTGTATTTTTCCCCTAGGGCATTCTGGTTAAGCGGTTGGAGCAGCAGAAGTGCGAAAAATTTGTTGTCTTGTCTACCATTTCTTAGCTTCAATGTCCCATATCTCGCGAACGGATTGACCGAACCCAAAAATTCCTATTTTAACTGAATGTAGAAACTCGCCCGATTACAACGGTATGCGTATTTTTTCCCTAGCCCATTCGGCTTAAGCGTTTGGTGCAGCAGAATTGCGAAGAATTTGTTGTCTTCTAAACCATTTCTTGGCTTCAAACTCCCATATCTCGCGAACGGATTGTCCTAACCCAAAAATTCCTGTTGCGTCTGAAAGTAGAAACTCGCCCAATTACAACGGTATGTGAATTTTTTCCCTAGCCCATTCTGGTTAAGCGATTGGAGCAGCAGAAGTGCGAAAAATTTGTTGTCTTGTCAACCATTTCTTAGCTTCAAAGTCCCATATCTCGCGAACGGATTGACCAGACCCAAAAATTCCTATTGTAACTGAAAGTAGAACCTCGCCCGATTACAACGGTATGTGTATTTTTTCCCTAAGCCATTCTGGTTAAGCGTTTGGAGCAGCAGAATTGTGAACAATTTTTTGCCTTCTCTACCATTTCTTGGCTTCAAACTCCCATATCTCACGAACGGATTGACCTAACCCAAAAATTCCTATTGCATCTGAAAGTAGAAACTCGCCCGATTACAACGGTATGTGTATTTTTTCCCTAGACCATTCTGGTTAAGCGTTTGGAGCAGCAGAATTGCGACAAATTTTTTGCCTCCTCAACCATTTCTTGGCTTCAAACTCCCATATCTCGCGAACGGATTGACCTAACCCAAAAATTCCTGTTGCATCTGAAAGTAGACACTCGCCCGACTACAGCGGTATGTGTATTTTTCCCCTAGGGCATTCTGGTTAAGCGGTTGGAGCAGCAGAAGTGCGAAAAATTTGTTGTCTTGTCTACCATTTCTTAGCTTCAATGTCCCATATCTCGCGAACGGATTGACCGAACCCAAAAATTCCTATTTTAACTGAATGTAGAAACTCGCCCGATTACAACGGTATGCGTATTTTTTCCCTAGCCCATTCGGCTTAAGCGTTTGGTGCAGCAGAATTGCGAAGAATTTGTTGTCTTCTAAACCATTTCTTGGCTTCAAACTCCCATATCTCGCGAACGGATTGTCCTAACCCAAAAATTCCTGTTGCGTCTGAAAGTAGAAACTCGCCCAATTACAACGGTATGTGAATTTTTTCCCTAGCCCATTCTGGTTAAGCGTTTGGAGCAGCAGAATTGCGAAAAATTTGTTGTCTTCTCAACCATTTCTTAGATTCAAAGTCCCATATCTCGCGAACGGATTGACCTAACCCAAAAATTCCTATTGCATCTGAAAGTAGAAACTCGCCCGGTTACAACGGTACGTGTATTTTTCCCCTAGGGCATTCTGGTTAAGCGGTTGGAGCAGCAGAAGTGCGAAAAATTTGTTGTCTTGTCTACCATTTCTTAGCTTCAATGTCCCATATCTCGCGAACGGATTGACCGAACCCAAAAATTCCTATTTTAACTGAATGTAGAAACTCGCCCGATTACAACGGTATGCGTATTTTTTCCCTAGCCCATTCGGCTTAAGCGTTTGGTGCAGCAGAATTGCGAAGAATTTGTTGTCTTCTAAACCATTTCTTGGCTTCAAACTCCCATATCTCGCGAACGGATTGTCCTAACCCAAAAATTCCTATTGCATCTGAAAGTAGAAACTCGCCCGATTACAACGGTATGTGTATTTTTTCCCTAAGCCATTCTGGTTAAGCGTTTGGAGCAGCAGAATTGTGAACAATTTTTTGCCTTCTCTACCATTTCTTGGCTTCAAACTCCCATATCTCACGAACGGATTGACCTAACCCAAAAATTCCTATTGCATCTGAAAGTAGAAACTCGCCCGATTACAACGGTATGTGTATTTTTTCCCTAGACCATTCTGGTTAAGCGTTTGGAGCAGCAGAATTGCGACAAATTTTTTGCCTCCTCAACCATTTCTTGGCTTCAAACTCCCATATCTCGCGAACGGATTGACCTAACCCAAAAATTCCTATTGCATCTGAAAGTAGACACTCGCCCGACTACAGCGGTATGTGTATTTTTTCCCTAGGCCGTTCTGGTTAAGCGTTTGGATCAGCAGAATTGGGAAAAATTTTATGCCTTCTCAACCATTTCTTGGCTTCAAACTCCCATATCTCGCGAACGGATTGACCAAACCCAAAAATTCCTGTTGCTTGTGAAGGTAGAAACTCTCCCGATTACAACGGTATGTGTATTTTTCCATACCCCAGTCTGGTTAAGCGTTTGGAGCAGCAGAATTGCGAAAAATTTGTTGTCTTCTCAACCATTTCTTAGCTTCAAAGTCCCATATCTCGCGAACGGATTGACTTAACCGAAAAATTCCTATTGCGTCGGAAATTAGAAACTCGCCCGATTACAACGGTACGTGTATTTTTCCCCTAGGGCATTCTGGTTAAGCGATTGGAGCAGCAGAAGTGCGAAAAATTTGTTGTCTTGTCAACCATTTCTTAGCTTCAAAGTCCCGTATCTCGCGAACGGATTGACCGAACCCAAAAATTCCTATTTTAACTGAATGTAGAAACTCGCCCGATTACAACGGTATGTGTATTTTTTCCCTAGGCCATTCTGGTTAAGAGTTTGGAGCAGCAGAATTGCGAAAAATTTTTTGCCTTCTCAACCATTTCTTGGCTTCAAACTCCCATATCTCGCGAACGGATTGACCTAACCCAAAAATTCCTATTGCATTTGAATGTAGAAACTCGCCCGATTACAACGGTATGTGTATTTTTTCCCTAGGCCATTCTGGTTAAGAGTTTGGAGCAGCAAAATTGCGAAAAATTTTTTGCCTTCTCAACCATTTCTTGTCTTCAAACTCCCATATCTCGTGAACGGATTGACCTAACCCAAAAATTCCTTATGCATCTGAAAGAAGAAACTCGCCCGGTTACAACGGTACGTGTATTTTTCCCCTTGGCCATTCTGGTTAAGCGATTGGAGCAGCAGAAGTGCGAAAAATTTGTTGTCTTGTCAACCATTTCTTAGCTTCAAAGTCCCATATCTCGCGAACGGATTGACAAGACCCAAAAATTCCTATTGTAACTGAAAGTAGAACCTCGCCCGATTACAACGGTATGTGTATTTTTTCCCTAAGCCATTCTGGTTAAGCGTTTGGAGCAGCAGAATTGTGAACAATTTTTTGCCTTCTCTACCATTTCTTGGCTTCAAACTCCCATATCTCACGAACGGATTGACCTAACCCAAAAATTCCTATTGCATCTGAAAGTAGAAACTCGCCCGATTACAACGGTATGTGTATTTTTTCCCTAGACCATTCTGGTTAAGCGTTTGGAGCAGCAGAATTGCGACAAATTTTTTGCCTCCTCAACCATTTCTTGGCTTCAAACTCCCATATCTCGCGAACGGATTGACATAACCCAAAAATTCCTGTTGCATCTGAAAGTAGACACTCGCCCGACTACAGCGGTATGTGTATTTTTCCCCTAGGGCATTCTGGTTAAGCGGTTGGAGCAGCAGAAGTGCGAAAAATTTGTTGTCTTGTCTACCATTTCTTAGCTTCAATGTCCCATATCTCGCGAACGGATTGACCGAACCCAAAAATTCCTATTTTAACTGAATGTAGAAACTCGCCCGATTACAACGGTATGCGTATTTTTTCCCTAGCCCATTCGGCTTAAGCGTTTCGTGCAGCAGAATTGCGAAGAATTTGTTGTCTTCTAAACCATTTCTTGGCTTCAAACTCCCATATCTCGCGAACGGATTGTCCTAACCCAAAAATTCCTGTTGCGTCTGAAAGTAGAAACTCGCCCAATTACAACGGTATGTGAATTTTTTCCCTAGCCCATTCTGGTTAAGCGTTTGGAGCAGCAGAATTGCGAAAAATTTGTTGTCTTCTCAACCATTTCTTAGATTCAAAGTCCCATATCTCGCGAACGGATTGACCTAACCCAAAAATTCCTATTGCATCTGAAAGTAGAAACTCGCCCGATTACGACGGTATGTGTATTTTTCCCCTTGGCCATTCTGGTTAAGCGATTGGAGCAGCAGAAGTGCGAAAAATTTGTTGTCTTGTCAACCATTTCTTAGCTTCAAAGTCCCATATCTCGCGAACGGATTGACCAGACCCAAAAATTCCTATTGTAACTGAAAGTAGAACCTCGCCCGATTACAACGGTATGTGTATTTTTTCCCTAAGCCATTCTGGTTAAGCGTTTGGAGCAGCAGAATTGTGAACAATTTTTTGCCTTCTCTACCATTTCTTGGCTTCAAACTCCCATATCTCACGAACGGATTGACCTAACCCAAAAATTCCTATTGCATCTGAAAGTAGAAACTCGCCCGATTACAACGGTATGTGTATTTTTTCCCTAGACCATTCTGGTTAAGCGTTTGGAGCAGCAGAATTGCGACAAATTTTTTGCCTCCTCAACCATTTCTTGGCTTCAAACTCCCATATCTCGCGAACGGATTGACCTAACCCAAAAATTCCTGTTGCATCCGAAAGTAGACACTCGCCCGACTACAGCGGTATGTGTATTTTTTCCCTAGGCCATTCTGGTTAAGCGTTTGGATCAGCAGAATTGCGAAAAATTTTATGCCTTCTCAACCATTTCTTGGCTTCAAACTCCCATATCTCGCGAACGGATTGACCAAACCCAAAAATTCCTGTTGCTTGTGAAGGTAGAAACTCTCCCGATTACAACGGTATGTGTATTTTTCCCTACCCCAGTCTGGTTAAGCGTTTGGAGCAGCAGAATTGCGAAAAATTTGTTGTCTTCTCAACCATTTCTTAGCTTCAAAGTCCCATATCTCGCGAACGGATTGACTTAACCGAAAAATTCCTATTGCGTCGGAAATTAGAAACTCGCCCGATTACAACGGTACGTGTATTTTTCCCCTAGGGCATTCTGGTTAAGCGATTGGAGCAGCAGAAGTGCGAAAAATTTGTTGTCTTGTCAACCATTTCTTAGCTTCAAAGTCCCGTATCTCGCGAACGGATTGACCGAACCCAAAAATTCCTATTTTAACTGAATGTAGAAACTCGCCCGATTACAACGGTATGTGTATTTTTTCCCTAGGCCATTCTGGTTAAGAGTTTGGAGCAGCAGAATTGCGAAAAATTTTTTGCCTTCTCAACCATTTCTTGGCTTCAAACTCCCATATCTCGCGAACCGATTGACCTAACCCAAAAATTCCTATTGCATTTGAATGTAGAATCTCGCCCGATTACAACGGTATGTGTATTTTTTCCCTAGGCCATTCTGGTTAAGAGTTTGGAGCAGCAAAATTGCGAAAAATTTTTTGCCTTCTCAACCATTTCTTGTCTTCAAACTCCCATATCTCGCGAACGGATTGACCTAACCCAAAAATTCCTTATGCATCTGAAAGAAGAAACTCGCCCGGTTACAACGGTACGTGTATTTTTCCCCTAGGGCATTCTGGTTAAGCGGTTGGAGCAGCAGAAGTGCGAAAAATTTGTTGTCTTGTCTACCATTTCTTAGCTTCAATGTCCCATATCTCGCGAACGGATTGACCGAACGCAAAAATTCCTATTTTAACTGAATGTAGAAACTCGCCCGATTACAACGGTATGCGTATTTTTTCCCTAGGCCATTCTGGTTAAGCGTTTGGAGCAGCAGATTTGCGAAAAATTTGTTGTCTTCTCAACCATTTCTTAGCTTCAAACTCTCATATCTCGCGAACGGATTGACCTAACCCAAAAATTCCCATTGCATTTGAATGTAGAAACTCTCCCGATTACAACGGTATGTGTATTTTTTCCCTAGGGCATTCTGGTTAAGCGTTTGGAGCAGCAAAATTGCGAAAAATTTTTTGCCTTCTCAACCATTTCTTGTCTTCAAACTCCCATATCTCGCGAACGGATTGACCTAACCCAAAAATTCCTTATGCTTCTGAAAGAAGAAACTCGCCCGGTTACAACGGTACGTGTATTTTTCCCCTAGGGCATTCTGGTTAAGCGGTTGGAGCAGCAGAAGTGCGAAAAATTTTTTGTCTTGTCAACCATTTCTTAGCTTCAAAGTCCCATATCTCGCGAACGGATTGACCGAACCCAAAAATTCCTATTTTAACTGAATGTAGAAACTCGCCCGATTACAACGGTATGTGTATTTTTTCCCTAGCCCATTCTGGTTAAGCGTTTGGTGCAGCAGAATTGCGAAAAATTTGTTGTCTTCAAACCATTTCTTAGCTTCAAACTCCCATATCTCGCGAACGGATTGACTTAACCCAAAAATTCCTATTGCATTTGAAAGTAGAAACTCGCCCGATTACAACGGTAGGTGTATTTTTTCCCTAGGGCATTCTGGTTAAGCGTTTGGAGCAGTAGAATTGCGAAAAATCTTTTGCCTTCTCAACCATTTCTTGGCTTCAAACTCCCATATCTCGTGAACGGATTGACCTAACCCAAAAATTCCTGTTGCGTCTGAAAGTAGAAACTCGCCCGATTACAACGGTATGTGTATTTTTTCCCTAGCCCATTCGGCTTAAGCGTTTGGTGCAGCAGAATTGCGAAGAATTTTTTGTCTTCTAAACCATTTCTTGGCTTCAAACTCCCATATCTCGCGAAGGGATTGTCCTAACGCAAAACTTCCTGTTGCGTCTGAAAGTAGAAACTCGCCCAATTACAACGGTATGTGAATTTTTTCCCTAGCCCATTCTGGTTAAGCGTTTGGAGCAGCAGAATTGCGAAAAATTTGTTGTCTTCTCAACCATTTCTTAGATTCAAAGTCCCATATCTCGCGAACGGATTGACCAAACCCAAAAATTCCTTCTGCGTCTGAATGTAGAAACTCGCCCGATTACAAGGGTGTGCGTATTTTTTCCCTAGGCCATTCTGGTTAAGCGTTTGGAGCAGCAGAATTGCGAAAAATTTGTTGTCTTCTCAACCATTTCTTAGCTTCAAACTCCCATATCTCGCGAACGGATTGACCTAACCCAAAAATTCCTATTGCATCTGAAAGTAGAAACTCGCCCGATTACGACGGTATGTGTATTTTTCCCCTAGGCCATTCTGGTTAAGCGATTGGAGCAGCAGAAGTGCGAAAAATTTGTTGTCTTGTCAACCATTTCTTAGCTTCAAAGTCCCATATCTCGCGAACGGATTGACCAGACCCAAAAATTCCTGTTGTAACTGAAAGTAGAAACTCGCCCGATTACAACGGTATGTGTATTTTTTCCCTAGGCCATTCTGGTTAAGCGTTTGAAGCAGCAGAATTGCGAAAAATTTTTTGCCTTCTCAACCATTTCTTGGCTTCAAACTCCCATATCTCGCGAACGGATTGACCTAACCCAAAAATTCCTATTGCATCTGAAAGTAGAACCTCGCCCGATTACAACGGTATGTGTATTTTTTCCCTAGGCCATTCTGGTAAAGCGTTTGGAGCAGCAGAATTGTGAACAATTTTTTGCCTTCTCTACCATTTCTTGGCTTCAAACTCCCATATCTCACGAACGGATTGACCTAACCCAAAAATTCCTATTGCATCTGAAAGTAGAAACTCGCCCGATTACAACGGTATGTGTATTTTTTCCCCAGACCATTCTGGTTAAGCGTTTGGAGCAGCAGAATTGCGACAAATTTTTTACCTCCTCAACCATTTCTTGGCTTCAAACTCCCATATCTCGCGAACGGATTGACCTAACCCAAAAATTCCTATTGCATCTGAAAGTAGACACTCGCCCGACTACAGCGGTATGTGTATTTTTTCCCTAGGCCATTCTGGTTAAGCGTTTGGATCAGCAGAATTGCGAACAATTTTATGCCTTCTCAACCATTTCTTGGCTTCAAACTCGCATATCTCGCGAACGGATTGACCAAACCCAAAAATTCCTGTTGCTTGTGAAGGTAGAAACTCTCCCGATTACAACGGTATGTGTATTTTTCCCTACCCCAGTCTGGTTAAGCGTTTGGAGCAGCAGAATTGCGAAAAATTTGTTGTCTTCTCAACCATTTCTTAGCTTCAAAGTCCCATATCTCGCGAACGGATTGACCGAACCCAAAAATTCCTATTTTAACTGAATGTAGAAACTCGCCCGATTACAACGGTATGTCTATTTTTACCCTAGGCCATTCTGGTTAAGAGTTTGGAGCAGCAGAATTGCGAAAAATTTTTTGCCTTCTCAACCATTTCTTGGCTTCAAACTCCCATATCTCGCGAACGGATTGACCTAACCCAAAAATTGCTGTTGCGTCTGAAAGTAGAAACTCGCCCGATTACAACGGTATGTGTATTTTTTCCCTAGCCCATTCTGGTTAAGCGTTTGGTGCAGCAGAATTGCGAAAAATTTGCTGTCTTCTAAACCATTTCTTAGCTTCAAAGTCCCATATCTCGCGAACGGATTGACCGAACCCGAAAATTCCTATTGTATCTGAAAGTAGAAACTCGCCCGATTACAACGGTACGTGTATTTTTCCCCTAGGGCATTCTGGTTAAGCGATTGGAGCAGCAGAAGTGCGAGAAATTTGTTGTCTTGTCAACCATTTCTTAGCTTCAAAGACCCATATCTCGCGAACGGATTGACCGAACCCGAAAATTCCTATTGTATCTGAAAGTAGAAACTCGCCCGATTACAACGGTATGCGTATTTATTCCCTAGGCCATTCTGGTTAAGCGATTGGAGCAGCAGAAGTGCGAAAAATTTGTTGTCTTGTCAACCATTTCTTAGCTTCAAAGTCCCATATCTCGCGAACGGATTGACCTAACCCAAAAATTCCTATTGCATTTGAAAGTAGAAACTCGCCCGATTACATCGGTATGTGTATTTTTCCCCTAGGGCATTCTGGTTAAGCGATTGGAGCAGCAGAATTGCGAAAAATTTTTTGCCTTCTCAACCATTTCTTGTCTTCAAACTCCCATATCTCGCGAACGGATTGACTTAACCGAAAAATTCCTATTGCGTCTGAAAGTAGAAACTCGCAGATTACAACGGTACGTGTTTTTTTCCCCCTAGGGCATTCTGGTTAAGCGATTGGAGCAGCAGAAGTGCGAAAAATTTGTTGTCTTGTCAACCATTTCTTAGCTTCAAAGTCCCATATCTCGCGAACGGATTGACCGAACCCAAAAATTCCTATTGCATTCGAAAGTAGAAACTCGCCCGATTACAACGGTAGGTGTATTTTTTCCCTAGGGCATTCTGGTTAAGCGTCTGGAGCAGCAAAATTGCGAAAAATTTTTTGCCTTCTCAACCATTTCTTGTCTTCAAACTCCCATATCTCGCGAACGGATTGACCTAACCCAACAATTCCTTATGCATCTGAAAGAAGAAACTCGCCCGATTACAACGGTACGAGTATTTTTCCCCTAGGGCATTCTGGTTAAGCGATTGGAGCAGCAGAAGTGCGAAAAATTTGTTGTCTTGTCAAACATTTCTTAGCTTCAAAGTCCCATATCTCGCGAACGGATTCACAGAACCCAAAAATTCCTATTGTATCTGAATGTAGAAACTCGCCCGATTACAACGGTATGTGTATTTTTTCCCTAGGCCATTCTGGTTAAGCGTTTGGAGCAGCAGACTTGCGAAAAATTTGTTGTCTTCTCAACCATTTCTTAGCTTCAAACTCTCATATCTCGCGAACGGTTTGACCTAACCCAAAAATTCCTATTGCATTTGAATGTAGAAACTCGCCCGATTACAACGGTATGTGTATTTTTTCCCTAGGGCATTCTGGTTAAGCCTTTGGAGCAGCAAAATTGCGAAAATTTTTTTGCCTTCTCAACCATTTCTTGTCTTCAAACTCCCATATCTCGCGAACGGATTGACCTAACCCAAAAATTCCTTATGCATCTGAATGAAGAAAGTAGCCCGATTACAACGGTACGTGTATTTTTTCCCTAGCCTATTCTGGTTAAGCGTTTGGTGCAGCAGAATTGCGAAAAATTTGTTGTCTTCTAAACCATTTCTTAGCTTCAAACTCCCATATCTCGCGAACGGATTGACTTAACCGAAAAATTCCTATTGCGTCTGAAAGTAGAAACTCGCCCGATTACAACGGTACGTGTATTTTTCCCCTAGGCCATTCTGGTTAAGCGATTGGAGCAGCAGAATTGCGAAAAATTTTTTGTCTTGTCAACCATTTCTTAGCTTCAAAGTCCCATATCTCGCGAACGGATTGACCTAACCCAAAAATTCCTTATGCATCTGAAAGTAGAAACTCGCCCGATTACAACGGTACGTGTATTTTTCCCCTAGGGCATTCTGGTTAAGCGATTGGAGCAGCAGAAGTGCGAGAAATTTGTTGTCTTGTCAACCATTTCTTAGCTTCAAAGTCCCATATCTCGCGAACGGATTAACCGAACCCAAAAATTCCTATTGTATCTGAAAGAAGAAAGTCGCCCGATTACAACGGTACGTGTATTTTTCCCCTAGGGCATTCTGGTTAAGCGATTGGAGCAGCAGAATTTCGAAAAATTTGTTGTCTTGTCAACCATTTCTTAGCTTCAAAGTCCCATATCTCGCGAACGGATTGACCGAACCCAAAAATTCCTATTTTAACTGAATGTAGAAACTCGCCCGATTACAACGGTATGTGTATTTTTCCCCTGGGGCATTCTGGTTAAGCGGTTGGAGCAGCAGAATTGCGAAAAATTTTTTGCCTTCTCAACCATTTCTTGGCTTCAAACTCCCATATCTCGCGAACGGATTGACCTAACCCAAAAATTCCTGTTGCGTCTGAATGTAGAAACTCGCCCGATTACAACGGTATGTGTATTTTTTCCCTAGCCCATTCTGGTTAAGCGTTTTGGTGCAGCAGAATTGCGAAAAATTTGTTGTCTTCTAAACCATTTCTTAGCTTCAAACTCCCATATCTCGCGAACGGATTGACTTAACCGAAAAATTCCTATTGCGTCTGAAAGTAGAAACTCGCCCGATTACAACGGTACGTGTATTTTTCCCCTAGGGCATTCTGGTTAAGCGATTGGATCAGCAGAAGTGCGAAAAATTTGTTGTCTTGTCAACCCTTTCTTAGCTTCAAAGTCCCATATCTCGCGAACGGATTGATAGAACCCAAAAATTCCTATTTTATCTGAATGTAGAAACTCGCCCGATTACAACGGTATGCGTATTTTTTCCCTAGGCCATTCTGGTTAAGCGTTTGGAGCAGCAGATTTGCGAAAAATTTGTTGTCTTCTCAACCATTTCTTGGCTTCAAACTCCCATATCTCGCGAACGGATTGACCTAACCCAAAAATTCCTGTTGCGTCTGAATGTAGAAACTCGCCCGATTACAACGGTATGTGTATTTTTTCCCTAGCCCATTCTGGTAAGCGTTTGGTGCAGCAGAATTGCGAAAAATTTGTTGTCTTCTAAACCATTTCTTAGCTTCAAACTCCCATATCTCGCGAACGGATTGACTTAACCGAAAAAATTCCTATTGCGTCTGAAAGTAGAAACTCGCCCGATTACAACGGTACGTGTATTTTTCCCCTAGGGCATTCTGGTTAAGCGGTTGGAGCAGCAGAATTGCGAAAAATTTGTTGTCTTCTCAACCATTTCTTAGCTTCAAACTCCCATATCTCGCGAACGGATTGACCTAACCCAAAAATTCCTTATGCATCTGAAAGTAGAAACTCGCCCGATTACAACGGTACGTGTATTTTTCCCCTAGGGCATTCTGGTTAAGCGATTGGAGCAGCAGAAGTGCGAGAAATTTGTTGTCTTGTCAACCATTTCTTAGCTTCAAAGTCCCATATCTCGCGAACGGATTAACCGAACCCAAAAATTCCTATTGTATCTGAAAGAAGAAAGTCGCCCGATTACAACGGTACGTGTATTTTTCCCCTAGGGCATTCTGGTTAAGCGATTGGAGCAGCAGAATTTCGAAAAATTTGTTGTCTTGTCAACCATTTCTTAGCTTCAAAGTCCCATATCTCGCGAACGGATTGACCGAACCCAAAAATTCCTATTTTAACTGAATGTAGAAACTCGCCCGATTACAACGGTATGTGTATTTTTCCCCTGGGGCATTCTGGTTAAGCGGTTGGAGCAGCAGAATTGCGAAAAATTTTTTGCCTTCTCAACCATTTCTTGGCTTCAAACTCCCATATCTCGCGAACGGATTGACCTAACCCAAAAATTCCTGTTGCGTCTGAATGTAGAAACTCGCCCGATTACAACGGTATGTGTATTTTTTCCCTAGCCCATTCTGGTTAAGCGTTTTGGTGCAGCAGAATTGCGAAAAATTTGTTGTCTTCTAAACCATTTCTTAGCTTCAAACTCCCATATCTCGCGAACGGATTGACTTAACCGAAAAATTCCTATTGCGTCTGAAAGTAGAAACTCGCCCGATTACAACGGTACGTGTATTTTTCCCCTAGGGCATTCTGGTTAAGCGATTGGATCAGCAGAAGTGCGAAAAATTTGTTGTCTTGTCAACCCTTTCTTAGCTTCAAAGTCCCATATCTCGCGAACGGATTGATAGAACCCAAAAATTCCTATTTTATCTGAATGTAGAAACTCGCCCGATTACAACGGTATGCGTATTTTTTCCCTAGGCCATTCTGGTTAAGCGTTTGGAGCAGCAGATTTGCGAAAAATTTTTTGCCTTCTCAACCATTTCTTGTCTTCAAACTCCCATATCTCGCGAACGGATTGACCTAACCCAACAATTCCTTATGCATCTGAAAGAAGAAACTCGCCCGATTACAACGGTACGAGTATTTTTCCCCTAGGGCATTCTGGTTAAGCGATTGGAGCAGCAGAAGTGCGAAAAATTTGTTGTCTTGTCAAACATTTCTTAGCTTCAAAGTCCCATATCTCGCGAACGGATTCACAGAACCCAAAAATTCCTATTGTATCTGAATGTAGAAACTCGCCCGATTACAACGGTATGTGCATTTTTTCCCTAGGCCATTCTGGTTAAGCGTTTGGAGCAGCAGACTTGCGAAAAATTTGTTGTCTTCTCAACCATTTCTTAGCTTCAAACTCTCATATCTCGCGAACGGATTGACCTAACCCAAAAATTCCTATTGCATTTGAATGTAGAAACTCGCCCGATTACAACGGTATGTGTATTTTTTCCCTAGGGCATTCTGGTTAAGCCTTTGGAGCAGCAAAATTGCGAAAAATTTTTTGCCTTCTCAACCACTTCTTGTCTTCAAACTCCCATATCTCGCGAACGGATTGACCTAACCCAAAAATTCCTTATGCATCTGAATGAAGAAAGTAGCCCGATTACAACGGTACGTGTATTTTTTCCCTAGCCTATTCTGGTTAAGCGTTTGGTGCAGCAGAATTGCGAAAAATTTGTTGTCTTCTAAACCATTTCTTAGCTTCAAACTCCCATATCTCGCGAACGGATTGACTTAACCGAAAAATTCCTATTGCGTCTGAAAGTAGAAACTCGCCCGATTACAACGGTACGTGTATTTTTCCCCTAGGCCATTCTGGTTAAGCGATTGGAGCAGCAGAATTGCGAAAAATTTTTTGTCTTGTCAACCATTTCTTAGCTTCAAAGTCCCATATCTCGCGAACGGATTGACCTAACCCAAAAATTCCTTATGCATCTGAAAGTAGAAACTCGCCCGATTACAACGGTACGTGTATTTTTCCCCTAGGGCATTCTGGTTAAGCGATTGGAGCAGCAGAAGTGCGAGAAATTTGTTGTCTTGTCAACCATTTCTTAGCTTCAAAGTCCCATATCTCGCGAACGGATTAACCGAACCCAAAAATTCCTATTGTATCTGAAAGAAGAAAGTCGCCCGATTACAACGGTACGTGTATTTTTCCCCTAGGGCATTCTGGTTAAGCGATTGGAGCAGCAGAATTTCGAAAAATTTGTTGTCTTGTCAACCATTTCTTAGCTTCAAAGTCCCATATCTCGCGAACGGATTGACCGAACCCAAAAATTCCTATTTTAACTGAATGTAGAAACTCGCCCGATTACAACGGTATGTGTATTTTTCCCCTGGGGCATTCTGGTTAAGCGGTTGGAGCAGCAGAATTGCGAAAAATTTTTTGCCTTCTCAACCATTTCTTGGCTTCAAACTCCCATATCTCGCGAACGGATTGACCTAACCCAAAAATTCCTGTTGCGTCTGAATGTAGAAACTCGCCCGATTACAACGGTATGTGTATTTTTTCCCTAGCCCATTCTGGTTAAGCGTTTTGGTGCAGCAGAATTGCGAAAAATTTGTTGTCTTCTAAACCATTTCTTAGCTTCAAACTCCCATATCTCGCGAACGGATTGACTTAACCGAAGAATTCCTATTGCGTCTGAAAGTAGAAACTCGCCCGATTACAACGGTACGTGTATTTTTCCCCTAGGGCATTCTGGTTAAGCGATTGGATCAGCAGAAGTGCGAAAAATTTGTTGTCTTGTCAACCCTTTCTTAGCTTCAAAGTCCCATATCTCGCGAACGGATTGATAGAACCCAAAAATTCCTATTTTATCTGAATGTAGAAACTCGCCCGATTACAACGGTATGCGTATTTTTTCCCTAGGCCATTCTGGTTAAGCGTTTGGAGCAGCAGATTTGCGAAAAATTTGTTGTCTTCTCAACCATTTCTTGGCTTCAAACTCCCATATCTCGCGAACGGATTGACCTAACCCAAAAATTCCTGTTGCGTCTGAATGTAGAAACTCGCCCGATTACAACGGTATGTGTATTTTTTCCCTAGCCCATTCTGGTTAAGCGTTTGGTGCAGCAGAATTGCGAAAAATTTGTTGTCTTCTAAACCATTTCTTAGCTTCAAACTCCCATATCTCGCGAACGGATTGACTTAACCGAAAAAATTCCTATTGCGTCTGAAAGTAGAAACTCGCCCGATTACAACGGTACGTGTATTTTTCCCCTAGGGCATTCTGGTTAAGCGGTTGGAGCAGCGGAATTGCGAAAAATTTGTTGTCTTCTCAACCATTTCTTAGCTTCAAACTCCCATATCTCGCGAACGGATTGACCTAACCCAAAAATTCCTATTGCATCTGAAAGTAGAAACTCGCCCGATTACGACGGTATGTGTATTTTTCCCCTAGGCCATTCTGGTTAAGCGATTGGAGCAGCAGAATTGCGAAAAATTTGTTGTCTTGTCAACCATTTCTTGGCTTCAAACTCCCATATCTCGCGAACGGATTTACCTAACCCAAAAATTCCTATTGCATCTGAAAGTAGAACCTCGCCCGATTACAACGGTATGTGTATTTTTTCCCTAGGCCATTCTGGTTAAGCGTTTGGAGCAGCAGAATTGTGAACAATTTTTTGCCTTCTCTACCATTTCTTGGCTTCAAACTCCCATATCTCACGAACGGATTGACCTAACCCAAAAATTCCTATTGCATCTGAAAGTAGAAACTCGCCCGATTACAACGGTATGTGTATTTTTTCCCTAGACCATTCTGGTTAAGCGTTTGGAGCAGCAGAATTGCGACAAATTTTTTGCCTCCTCAACCATTTCTTGGCTTCAAACTCCCATATCTCGCGAACGGATTGACCTAACCCAAAAATTCCTATTGCATCTGAAAATAGACACTCGCCCGACTACAGCGGTATGTGTATTTTTTCCCTAGGCCATTGTGGTTAAGCGTTTGGATCAGCAGAATTGCGAAAAATTTTATGCCTTCTCAACCATTTCTTGTCTTCAAACTCCCATATCTCGCGAACGGATTGACCAAACCCAAAAATTCCTGTTGCTTGTGAAGGTAGAAACTCTCCCGATTACAACGGTATGTGTATTTTTCCCTACCCCAGTCTGGTTAAGCGTTTGGAGGCAGCAGAATTGCGAAAAATTTGTTGTCTTCTCAACCATTTCTTAGCTTCAAGTCCCATATCTCGCGAACGGATTGACTTAACCGAAAAATTCCTATTGCATCTGAAAGTAGAAACTCGCCCGATTACAACGGTATGTGTATTTTTTCCCTAGGGCATTCTGGTTAAGCGTTTGGAGCAGCAGAATTGCGAAAAATCTTTTGCCTTCTCAACCATTTCTTGGCTTCAAACTCCCATATCTCGCGAACGGATTGACCTATCCCAAAAATTCCTGTTGCCTCTGAAAGTAGAAACTCGCCCGATTACAACGGTATGTGTATTTTTTCCCTAGCCCATTCTGGTTAAGCGTTTGGAGCAGCAGAATTGCGAAAAATTTCTTGTCTTCTCATCCATTTCTTAGCTTCAAAGTCCCACATCTCGCGAACGGATTGACCAAACCCAAAAATTCCTTCTGCGTCTGAAAGTAGAAACTCGCCCGATTACAACGGTACGTGTATTTTTCCCCTAGGGCATTCTGGTTAAGCGATTGGAGCAGCAGAAGTGCGAAAAATTTGTTGTCTTGTCAACCATTTCTTAGCTTCAAAGTCCCATATCTCGCGAACGGATTGACCGAACCCAAAAATTCCTATTTTAACTGAATGTAGAAACTCGCCCGATTACAACGGTATGTGTATTTTTTCCCTAGGCCATTCTGGTTAAGAGTTTGGAGCAGCAGAATTGCGAAAAATTTGTTGTCTTCTCAACCATTTCTTGGCTTCAAACTCCCATATCTCGCGAACGGATTGACCTAACCCAAAAATTCCTGTTGCGTCTGAAAGTAGAAACTCGCCCGATTACAACGGTATGCGTATTTTTTCCCTAGCCCATTCTGGTTAAGCGTTTGGTGCAGCAGAATTGCGAAAAATTTGTTGTCTTCTAAACCATTTCTTAGCTTCAAACTCCCATATCTCGCGAACGGATTGACTTAACCGAAAAATTCCTATTGCGTCTGAAAGTAGAAACTCGCCCGATTACAACGGTACGTGTATTTTTCCCCTAGGGCATTCTGGTTAAGCGATTGGAGCAGCAGAAGTGCGAAAAATTTGTTGTCTTGTCAACCATTTCTTAGCTTCAAAGTCCCATATCTCGCGAACGGATTGACCTAACCCAAAAATTCCTATTGTGTCTGAATATAGAAACTCGCACGATTACAACGGTATGCGTATTTTTTCCCTAGGCCATTCTGGTTAAGCGTTTGGAGCAGCAGATTTGCGAAAAATTTGTTGTCTTCTCAACCATTTCTTAGCTTCAAACTCTCATATCTCGCGAACGGATTGACCTAACCCAAAAATTCCTATTGCATTTGAATGTAGAAACTCGCCCGATTACAACGGTATGTGTATTTTTTCCCTAGGCCATTCTGGTTAAGAGTTTGGAGCAGCAAAATTGCGAAAAATTTTTTGCCTTCTCAACCATTTCTTGTCTTCAAACTCCCATATCTCGCGAACGGATTGACCTAACCCAAAAATTCCTTATGCATCTGAAAGAAGAAACTCGCCCGGTTACAACGGTACGTGTATTTCTCCCCTAGGGCATTCTGGTTAAGCGGTTGGAGCAGCAGAAGTGCGAAAAATTTGTTGTCTTGTCAACCATTTCTTAGCTTCAAAGTCCCATATCTCGCGAACGGATTGACCTAACCCAAAAATTCCTATTGTGTCTGAATATAGAAACTCGCCCGATTACAACGGTATGCGTATTTTTTCCCTAGGCCATTGTGGTTAAGCGTTTGGAGCAGCAGATTTGCGAAAAATTTTTTTGTCTTCTCAACCATTTCTTAGCTTCAAACTCCCATATCTCGCGAACGGATTGACCTAACCCAAAAATTCCTTATGCTTCTGAAAGAAGAAACTCGCCCGGTTACAACGGTACGTGTATTTTTCCCCTAGGGCATTCTGGTTAAGCGGTTGGAGCAGCAGAAGTGCGAAAAATTTGTTGTCTTGTCAACCATTTCTTAGCTTCAAAGTCCCATATCTCGCGAACGGATTGACCGAACCCAAAAATTCCTATTTTAACTGAATGTAGAAACTCGCCCGATTACAACGGTATGTGTATTTTTTCCCTAGGCCATTCTTGTTAAGAGTTTGGAGCAGCAGAATTGCGAAAAATTTTTTGCCTTCTCAACCATTTCTTGGCTTCAAACTCCCATATCTCGCGAACGGATTGACCTAACCCAAAAATTCCTGTTGCGTCTGAAAGTAGAAACTCGCCCGATTACAACGGTATGTGTATTTTTTCCCTAGCCCATTCTGGTTAAGCGTTTGGTGCAGCAGAATTGCGAAAAATTAGTTGTCTTCAAACCATTTCTTAGCTTCAAACTCCCATATCTCGCGAACGGATTGACTTAACCGAAAAATTCCTATTGCGTCTGAAAGTAGAAACTCGCCCGATTACATCGGTACGTGTATTTTTCCCCTAGGGCATTCTGGTTAAGCGATTGGAGCAGCAGAAGTGCGAGAAATTTGTTGTCTTGTCAACCATTTCTTAGCTTCAAAGTCCCATATCTCGCGAACGGATTAACCGAACCCGAAAATTCCTATTGTATCTGAAAGTAGATTCTCGCCCGATTACAACGGTATGCGTATTTATTCCCTAGGCCATTCTGGTTAAGCGTTTGGAGCAGCAGATTTGCGAAAAATCTTTTGCCTTCTCAACCATTTCTTGGCTTCAAACTCCCATATCTCGTGAACGGATTGACCTAACCCAAAAATTCCTGTTGCGTCTGAAAGTAGAAACTCGCCCGATTACAACGGTATGTGTATTTTTTCCCTAGCCCATTCGGCTTAAGCGTTTGGTGCAGCAGAATTGCGAAGAATTTGTTGTCTTCTAAACCATTTCTTGGCTTCAAACTCCCATATCTCGCGAACGGATTGTCCTAACCCAAAAATTCCTGTTGCGTCTGAAAGTAGAAACTCGCCCAATTACAACGGTATGTGAATTTTTTCCCTAGCCCATTCTGGTTAAGCGTTTGGAGCAGCAGAATTGCGAAAAATTTGTTGTCTTCTCAACCATTTCTTAGATTCAAAGTCCCATATCTCGCGAACGGATTGACCAAACCCAAAAATTCCTTCTGCGTCTGAAAGTAGAAACTCGCCCGATTACAAGGGTGTGCGTATTTTTTCCCTAGGCCATTCTGGTTAAGCGTTTGGAGCAGCAGAATTGCGAAAAATTTGTTGTCTTCTCAACCATGTCTTAGCTTCAAACTCCCATATCTCGCGAACGGATTGACCTAACCCAAAAATTCCTATTGCATCTGAAAGTAGAAACTCGCCCGATTACGACGGTATGTGTATTTTTCCCCTAGGCCATTCTGGTTAAGCGATTGGAGCAGCAGAAGTGCGAAAAATTTGTTGTCTTGTAAACCATTTCTTAGCTTCAAAGTCCCATATCTCGCGAACGGATTGACCAGACCCAAAAATTCCTATTGTAACTGAAAGTAGAAACTCGCCCGATTACAACGGTATGTGTATTTTTTCCCTAGGCCATTCTGGTTAAGCGTTTGAAGCAGCAGAATTGCGAAAAATTTTTTGCCTTCTCAACCATTTCTTGGCTTCAAACTCCCATATCTCGCGAACGGATTGACCTAACCCAAAAATTCCTATTGCATCTGAAAGTACAACCTCGCCCGATTACAACGGTATGTGTATTTTTTCCCTAGGCCATTCTGGTTAAGCGTTTGGAGCAGCAGAATTGTGAACAATTTTTTGCCTTCTCTACCATTTCTTGGCTTCAAACTCCCATATCTCACGAACGGATTGACCTAACCCAAAAATTCCTATTGCATCTGAAAGTAGAAACTCGCCCGATTACAACGGTATGTGTGTTTTTTCCCTAGACCATTCTGGTTAAGCGTTTGGAGCAGCAGAATTGCGACAAATTTTTTACCTCCTCAACCATTTCTTGGCTTCAAACTGCCATATCTCGCGAACGGATTGACCTAACCCAAAAATTCCTATTGCATCTGAAAGTAGACACTCGCCCGACTACAGCGGTATGTGTATTTTTTCCCTAGGCCATTCTGGTTAAGCGTTTGGATCAGCAGAATTGCGAAAAATTTTATGCCTTCTCAACCATTTCTTGGCTTCAAACTCCCATATCTCGCGAACGGATTGACCAAACCCAAAAATTCCTGTTGCTTGTGAAGGTAGAAACTCTCCCGATTACAACGGTATGTGTATTTTTCCCTGCCCCAGTCTGGTTAAGCGTTTGGAGCAGCAGAATTGCGAAAAATTTGTTGTCTTCTCAACCATTTCTTAGCTTCAAAGTCCCATATCTCGCGAACGGATTGACTTAACCGAAAAATTCCTATTGCGTCTGAAAGTAGAAACTCGCCCGATTACAACGGTACGTGTATTTTTCCCCTAGGGCATTCTGGTTAAGCGATTGGAGCAGCAGAAGTGCGAAAAATTTGTGGTCTTGTCAACCATTTCTTAGCTTCAAAGTCCCATATCTCGCGAACGGATTGACCGAACCCAAAAATTGCTATTTTAACTGAATGTAGAAACTCGCCCGATTACAACGGTATGTGTATTTTCTCCCTAGGCCATTCTGGGTAAAGAGTTTGGAGCAGCAGAATTGCGAAAATTTTTTTGCCTTCTCAACCATTTCTTGGCTTCAAACTCCCATATCTCGCGAACGGATTGTCCTAACCCAAAAATTCCTGTTGCGTCTGAAAGTAGAAACTCGCCCAATTACAACGGTATGTGAATTTTTTCCCTAGCCCATTCTTGTTAAGCGTTTGGAGCAGCAGAATTGCGAAAAATTTGTTGTCTTCTCAACCATTTCTTAGATTCAAAGTCCCATATCTCGCGAACGGATTGACCAAACCCAAAAATTCCTTCTGCGTCTGAAAGTAGAAACTCGCCCGATTACAACGGTATGTGTATTTTTTCCCTAGGCCATTCTGGTTAAGCGTTTGGAGCAGCAGAATTGCGACAAATTTTTTACCTCCTCAACCATTTCTTGGCTTCAAACTGCCATATCTCGCGAACGGATTGACCAAACCCAAAAATTCCTGTTGCTTGTGAAGGTAGAAACTCTCCCGATTACAACGGTATGTGTATTTTTCCCTGCCCCAGTCTGGTTAAGCGTTTGGAGCAGCAGAATTGCGAAAAATTTGTTGTCTTCTCAACCATTTCTTAGCTTCAAAGTCCCATATCTCGCGAACGGATTGACTTAACCGAAAAATTCCTATTGCGTCTGAAAGTAGAAACTCGCCCGATTACAACGGTACGTGTATTTTTCCCCTAGGGCATTCTGGTTAAGCGATTGGAGCAGCAGAAGTGCGAAAAATTTGTGGTCTTGTCAACCATTTCTTAGCTTCAAAGTCCCATATCTCGCGAACGGATTGACCGAACCCAAAAATTGCTATTTTAACTGAATGTAGAAACTCGCCCGATTACAACGGTATGTGTATTTTCTCCCTAGGCCATTCTGGGTAAAGAGTTTGGAGCAGCAGAATTGCGAAAATTTTTTTGCCTTCTCAACCATTTCTTGGCTTCAAACTCCCATATCTCGCGAACGGATTGTCCTAACCCAAAAATTCCTGTTGCGTCTGAAAGTAGAAACTCGCCCGATTACAACGGTATGTGTATTTTTTCCCTAGGCCATTCTGGTTAAGCGTTTGGATCAGCAGAATTGCGAAAAATTTTATGCCTTCTCAACCATTTCTTGGCTTCAAACTCCCATATCTCGCGAACGGATTGACCAAACCCAAAAATTCCTGTTGCTTGTGAAGGTAGAAACTCTCCCGATTACAACGGTATGTGTATTTTTCCCTACCCCAGTCTGGTTAAGCGTTTGGAGCAGCAGAATTGCGAAAAATTTGTTGTCTTCTCAACCATTTCTTAGCTTCAAAGTCCCATATCTCGCGAACGGATTGACTTAACCGAAAAATTCCTATTGCGTCTGAAAGTAGAAACTCGCCCGATTACGACGGTATGTGTATTTTTCCCCTAGGCCATTCTGGTTAAGCGATTGGAGCAGCAGAAGTGCGAAAAATTTGTTGTCTTGTCAACCATTTCTTAGCTTCAAAGTCCCATATCTCGCGAACGGATTGACCAGACCCAAAAATTCCTATTGTAACTGAAAGTAGAAACTCGTCCGATTACAACGGTATGTGTATTTTTTCCCTAGGCCATTCTGGTTAAGCGTTTGAAGCAGCAGAATTGCGAAAAATTTTTTGCCTTCTCAACCATTTCTTGGCTTCAAACTCCCATATCTCGCGAACGGATTGACCTAACCCAAAAATTCCTATTGCATCTGAAAGTAGAACCTCGCCCGATTACAACGGTATGTGTATTTTTTCCCTAGGCCATTCTGGTTAAGCGTTTGGAGCAGCAGAATTGTGAACAATTTTTTGCCTTCTCTACCATTTCTTGGCTTCAAACTCCCATATCTCACGAACGGATTGACCTAACCCAAAAATTCCTATTGCATCTGAAAGTAGAAACTCGCCCGATTACAACGGTATGTGTATTTTTTCCCTAGACCATTCTGGTTAAGCGTTTGGAGCAGCAGAATTGCGACAAATTTTTTACCTCCTCAACCATTTCTTGGCTTCAAACTGCCATATCTCGCGAACGGATTGACCTAACCCAAAAATTCCTGTTGCATCTGAAAGTAGACACTCGCCCGACTACAGCGGTATGTGTATTTTTTCCCTAGGCCATTCTGGTTAAGCGTTTGGATCAGCAGAATTGCGAAAAATTTTATGCCTTCTCAACCATTTCTTGGCTTCAAACTCCCATATCTCGCGAACGGATTGACCAAACCCAAAAATTCCTGTTGCTTGTGAAGGTAGAAACTCTCCCGATTACAACGGTATGTGTATTTTTCCCTACCCCAGTCTGGTTAAGCGTTTGGAGCAGCAGAATTGCGAAAATTTGTTGTCTTCTCAACCATTTCTTAGCTTCAAAGTCCCATATCTCGCGAACGGATTGACTTAACCGAAAAATTCCTATTGCGTCTGAAAGTAGAAACTCGCCCGATTACAACGGTACGTGTATTTTTCCCCTAGGGCATTCTGGTTAAGCGATTGGAGCAGCAGAAGTGCGAAAAATTTGTTGTCTTGTCAACCATTTCTTAGCTTCAAAGTCCCATATCTCGCGAACGGATTGACCGAACCCAAAAATTGCTATTTTAACTGAATGTAGAAACTCGCCCGATTACAACGGTATGTGTATTTTCTCCCTAGGCCATTCTGGTTAAGAGTTTGGAGCAGCAGAATTGCGAAAAATTTTTTGCCTTCTCAACCATTTCTTGGCTTCAAACTCCCATATCTCGCGAACGGATTGTCCTAACCCAAAAATTCCTGTTGCGTCTGAAAGTAGAAACTCGCCCAATTACAACGGTATGTGAATTTTTTCCCTAGCCCATTCTGGTTAAGCGTTTGGAGCAGCAGAATTGCGAAAAATTTGTTGTCTTCTCAACCATTTCTTAGATTCAAAGTCCCATATCTCGCGAACGGATTGACCAAACCCAAAAATTCCTTCTGCGTCTGAAAGTAGAAACTCGCCCGATTACAAGGGTGGGCGTATTTTTTCCCTAGGCCATTCTGGTTAAGCGTTTGGAGCAGCAGAATTGCGAAAAATTTGTTGTCTTCTCAACCATTTCTTAGCTTCAAACTCCCATATCTCGCGAACGGATTGACCTAACCCAAAAAATCCTATTGCATCTGAAAGTAGAAACTCGCCCGATTACGACGGTATGTGTATTTTTCCCCTAGGCCATTCTGGTTAAGCGATTGGAGCAGCAGAAGTGCGAAAAATTTGTTGTCTTGTCAACCATTCCTTAGCTTCAAAGTCCCATATCTCGCGAACGGATTGACCAGACCCAAAAATTCCTATTGTACGTGAAAGTAGAAACTCGCCCGATTACAACGGTATGTGTATTTTTTCCCTAGGCCATTCTGGTTAAGCGTTTGAAGCAGCAGAATTGCGAAAAATTTTTTGCCTTCTCAACCATTTCTTGGCTTCAAACTCCCATATCTCGCGAACGGATTGACCTAACCCAAAAATTCCTATTGCATCTGAAAGTAGAACCTCGCCCGATTACAACGGTATGTGTAATTTTTCCCTAGGCCATTCTGGTTAAGCGTTTGGAGCAGCAGAATTGTGAACAATTTTTTGCCTTCTCTACCATTTCTTGGCTTCAAACTCCCATATCTCACGAACGGATTGACCTAACCAAAAAATTGCTATTGCATCTGAAAGTAGAAACTCGCCCGATTACAACGGTATGTGTATTTTTTCCCTAGACCATTCTTGTTAAGCGTTTGGAGCAGCAGAATTGCGACAAATTTTTTACCTCCTCAACCATTTCTTGGCTTCAAACTGCCATATCTCGCGAACGGATTGACCTAACCCAAAAATTCCTATTGCATCTGAAAGTAGACACTCGCCCGACTACAGCGGTATGTGTATTTTTTCCCTAGGCCATTCTGGTTAAGCGTTTGGATCAGCAGAATTGCGAAAAATTTTATGCCTTCTCAACCATTTCTTGGCTTCAAACTCCCATATCTCGCGAACGGATTGACCAAACCCAAAAATTCCTGTTGCTTGTGAAGGTAGAAACTCTCCCGATTACAACGGTATGTGTATTTTTCCCTACCCCAGTCTGGTTAAGCGTTTGGAGCAGCAGAATTGCGAAAAATTTGTTGTCTTCTCAACCATTTCTTAGCTTCAAAGTCCCATATCTCGCGAACGGATTGACTTAACCGAAAAATTCCTATTGCGTCTGAAAGTAGAAACTCGCCCGATTACAACGGTACGTGTATTTTTTCCCCTAGGGCATTCTGGTTAAGCGATTGGAGCAGCAGAAGTGCGAAAAATTTGTTGTCTTGTCAACCATTTCTTAGCTTCAAAGTCCCATATCTCGCGAACGGATTGACCGAACCCAAAAATTCCTATTTTAACTGAATGTAGAAACTCGCCCGATTACAACGGTATGTGTATTTTTTCCCTAGGCCATTCTGGTTAAGAGTTTGGAGCAGCAGAATTGCGAAAAATTTTTTGCCTTCTCAACCATTTCTTGGCTTCAAACTCCCATATCTCGCGAACGGATAGACCTAACCCAAAAATTCCTGTTGCGTCTGAAAGTAGAAACTCGCCCGATTACAACGGTATGTGTATTTTTTCCCTAGCCCATTCTGGTTAAGCGTTTGGTCCAGCAGAATTGCGAAAAATTTGTTGTCTTCTAAACCATTTCTTAGCTTCAAACTCCCATATCTCGCGAACGGATTGACTTAACCGAAAAATTCCTATTGCGTCTGAAAGTAGAAACTCGCCCGATTACAACGGTACGTGTATTTTTCCCCTAGGGCATTCTGGTTAAGCGATTGGAGCAGCAGAAGTGCGAAAAATTTGTTGTCCTGTCAACCATTTCTTAGCTTCAAAGTCCCATATCTCGCGAACGGATTGACCGAACCCAAAAATTCCTATTTTAACTGAATGTAGAAACTCGCCCGATTACAACGGTATGTGTATTTTTTCCCTAGGCCATTCTGGTTAAGAGTTTGGAGCAGCAGAATTGCGAAAAATTTTTTGCCTTCTCAACCATTTCTTGGCTTCAAACTCCCATATCTCGCGAACGGATTGACCTAACCCAAAAATTCCTATTGTGTCTGAATGTAGAAACTCGCCCGATTACAACGGTATGCGTATTTTTTCCCTAGGCCATTCTGGTTAAGCGTTTGGAGCAGCAGATTTGCGAAAAATTTGTTGTCTTCTCAACCATTTCTTAGCTTCAAACTCTCATATCTCGCGAACGGATTGACCTAACCCAAAAATTCCTATTGCATTTGAATGTAGAAACTCGCCCGACTACAGCGGTATGTGTATTTTTTCCCTAGGCCATTCTGGTTAATCGTTTGGATCAGCAGAATTGCGAAAAATTTTATGCCTTCTGAACCATTTCTTGGCTTCAAACTCCTATATCTCGCGAACGGATTGACCAAACCCAAAAATTCCTGTTGCTTGTGAAAGTAGAAACTCTCCCGATTACAACGGTATGCGTATTTTTCCCCTAGGGCATTCTGGTTAAGCGATTGGAGCCGCAGAAGTGCGAAAAATTTGTTGTCTTCACAACCATTTCTTAGCTTCAAAGTCCCATATCTCGCGAACGGATTGACTTAACCGAAAAATTCCTATTGCGTCTGAAAGTAGAAACTCGCCCGATTACAACGGTACGTGTATTTTTCCCCTAGGGCATTCTGGTTAAGCGATTGGAGCAGCAGAAGTGCGAAAAATTTGTTGTCTTGTCAACCATTTCTTAGCTTCAATGTCCCATATCTCGCGAACGGATTGACCGAACCCAAAAATTCCTATTTTAACTGAATGTAGAAACTCGCCCGATTACAACGGTATGTGTATTTTTTCCCTAGCCCATTCTGGTTAAGCGTTTGGTGCAGCAGAATTGCGAAAAATTTGTTGTCTTCTAAACCATTTCTTAGGTTCAAACTCCCATATCTGGCGAACGGATTGACTTAACCGAAAAATTCCTATTGCGTCTGAAAGTAGAAACTCGCCCGATTACAACGGTACGTGTATTTTTCCCCTAGGGCATTCTGGTTAAGCGATTGGAGCAGCAGAAGTGCGAAAAATTTGTTGTCTTGTCAACCATTTCTTAGCTTCAAAGTCCCATATCTCGCGAACGGATTGACCTAACCCAAAAATTCCTATTGTGTCTGAATGTAGAAACTCGCCCGATTACAACGGTATGCGTATTTTTTCCCTAGGCCATTCTGGTTAAGCGTTTGGAGCAGCAGATTTGCGAAAAATTTGTTGTCTTCTCAACCATTTCTTGGCTTCAAACTCCCATATCTCGCGAACGGATTGTCCTAACCCAAAAATTCCTGTTGCGTCTGAAAGTAGAAACTCGCCCAATTACAACGGTACGTGTATTTTTCCCCTAGGGCATTCTGGTTAAGCGATTGGAGCAGCAGAAGTGCGAAAAATTTGTTGTCTTGTCAACCATTTCTTAGCTTCAATGTCCCATATCTCGCGAACGGATTGACCGAACCCAAAAATTCCTATTTTAACTGAATGTAGAAACTCGCCCGATTACAACGGTATGTGTATTTTTTCCCTAGGCCATTCTGGTTAATCGTTTGGATCAGCAGAATTGCGAAAAATTTTATGCCTTCTGAACCATTTCTTGGCTTCAAACTCCCATATCTCGCGAACGGATTGACCAAACCCAAAAATTCCTGTTGCTTGTGAAAGTAGAAACTCTCCCGATTACAACGGTATGCGTATTTTTCCCCTAGGGCATTCTGGTTAAGCGATTGGAGCCGCAGAAGTGCGAAAAATTTGTTGTCTTCACAACCATTTCTTAGCTTCAAAGTCCCATATCTCGCGAACGGATTGACTTAACCGAAAAATTCCTATTGCGTCTGAAAGTAGAAACTCGCCCGATTACAACGGTACGTGTATTTTTCCCCTAGGGCATTCTGGTTAAGCGATTGGAGCAGCAGAAGTGCGAAAAATTTGTTGTCTTGTCAACCATTTCTTAGCTTCAATGTCCCATATCTCGCGAACGGATTGACCGAACCCAAAAATTCCTATTTTAACTGAATGTAGAAACTCGCCCGATTACAACGGTATGTGTATTTTTTCCCTAGCCCATTCTGGTTAAGCGTTTGGTGCAGCAGAATTGCGAAAAATTTGTTGTCTTCTAAACCATTTCTTAGGTTCAAACTCCCATATCTGGCGAACGGATTGACTTAACCGAAAAATTCCTATTGCGTCTGAAAGTAGAAACTCGCCCGATTACAACGGTACGTGTATTTTTCCCCTAGGGCATTCTGGTTAAGCGATTGGAGCAGCAGAAGTGCGAAAAATTTGTTGTCTTGTCAACCATTTCTTAGCTTCAAAGTCCCATATCTCGCGAACGGATTGACCTAACCCAAAAATTCCTATTGTGTCTGAATGTAGAAACTCGCCCGATTACAACGGTATGCGTATTTTTTCCCTAGGCCATTCTGGTTAAGCGTTTGGAGCAGCAGATTTGCGAAAAATTTGTTGTCTTCTCAACCATTTCTTGGCTTCAAACTCCCATATCTCGCGAACGGATTGTCCTAACCCAAAAATTCCTGTTGCGTCTGAAAGTAGAAACTCGCCCAATTACAACGGTATGTGGATTTTTTCCCTAGCCCATTCTGGTTAAGCGTTTGGAGCAGCAGAATTGCGAAAAATTTGTTGTCTTCTCAACCATTTCTTAGATTCAAAGTCCCATATCTCGCGAACGGATTGACCAAACCCAAAAATTCCTTCTGCGTCTGAAAGTAGAAACTCGCCCGATTACAAGGGTGTGCGTATTTTTTCCCTAGGCCATTCTGGTTAAGCGTTTGGAGCAGCAGAATTGCGAAAAATTTGTTGTCTTCTCAACCATTTCTTAGCTTCAAACTCCCATATCTCGCGAACGGATTGACCTAACCCAAAAATTCCTATTGCATCTGAAAGTAGAAACTCGCCCGATTACGACGGTATGTGTATTTTTCCCCTAGGCCATTCTGGTTAAGCGATTGGAGCAGCAGAAGTGCTGAAAATTTGTTGTCTTGTCAACCATTTCTTAGCTTCAAAGTCCCATATCTCGCGAACGGATTGACCAGACCCAAAAATTCCTATTGTAACTGAAAGTAGAAACTCGCCCGATTACAACGGTATGTGTATTTTTTCCCTAGGCCATTCTGGTTAAGCGTTTGAAGCAGCAGAATTGCGAAAAATTTTTTGCCTTCTCAACCATTTCTTGGCTTCAAACTCCCATATCTCGCGAACGGATTGACCTAACCCAAAAATTCCTATTGCATCTGAAAGTAGACACTCGCCCGACTACAGCGGTATGTGTGTTTTTTCCCTAGGCCATTCTGGTTAAGCGTTTGGATCAGCAGAATTGCGAAAAATTTGTTGTCTTCTCAACCATTTCTTAGATTCAAAGTCCCATATCTCGCGAACGGATTGACCAAACCCAAAAATTCCTTCTGCGTCTGAAAGTAGAAACTCGCCCGATTACAAGGGTGTGCGTATTTTTTCCCTAGGCCATTCTGGTTAAGCGTTTGGAGCAGCAGAATTGCGAAAAATTTGTTGTCTTGTCAACCATTTCTTAGCTTCAATGTCCCATATCTCGCGAACGGATTGACCGAACCCAAAAATTCCTATTTTAACTGAATGTAGAAACTCGCCCGATTACAACGGTATGTGTATTTTTTCCCTACCCCATTCTGGTTAAGAGTTTGGAGCAGCAGAATTGCGAAAAATTTTTTGCCTTCTCAACCATTTCTTGGCTTCAAACTCCCATATCTCGCGAACGGATTGACCTAACCCAAAAATTCCTATTGCATCTGAAAGTAGAAACTCGCCCGATTACAACGGTATGTGTATTTTTTCCATGGGCCATTCTGGTTAAGCGTTTGGAGCAGCAGAATTGCGAAAAATTTTTTGCCTTCTCAACCATTCCTTGGCCTCAAACTCCCATATCTCGCGAACGGATTGACCAAACCCAAAATTCCTGCTGCGTCTGAAAGTAGAAACTCGCCCGATTACAACGGTATGCGTATTTTTTCCCTAGGCCATTCTGGTTAAGCGTTTGAAGCAGCAGAATTGCGAAAAATTTTTTGCCTTCTCAACCATTTCTTGGCTTCAAACTCCCATATCTCGCGAACGGATTGACCTAACCCAAAAATTCCTATTGCATCTGAAAGTAGACACTCGCCCGACTACAGCGGCATGTGTATTTTTTCCCTAGGCCATTCTGGTTAAGCGTTTGGATCAGCAGAATTGCGAAAAATTTTATGCCTTCTCAACCATTTCTTGGCTTCAAACTCCCATATCTCGCGAACGAATTGACCAAACCCAAAAATTCCTGTTGCTTGTGAAGGTAGAAACTCTCCCGATTACAACGGTATGTGTATTTTTCCCTACCCCAGTCTGGTTAAGCGTTTGGAGCAGCAGAATTGCGAAAAATTTGTTGTCTTCTCAACAATTTCTTAGCTTCAAAGTCCCATATCTCGCGAACGGATTGACTTAACCGAAAAATTCCTATTGCGTCTGAAAGTAGAAACTCGCCCGATTGCAACGGTACGTGTATTTTTCCCCTAGGGCATTCTGGTTAAGCGATTGGAGCAGCAGAAGTGCGAAAAATTTGTTGTCTTGTCAACCATTTCTTAGCTTCAAAGTCCCATATCTCGCGAACGGATTGACCTAACCCAAAAATTCCTATTGTGTCTGAATGTAGAAACTCGCCCGATTACAACGGTATGCGTATTTTTTCCCTAGGCCATTCTGGTTAAGCGTTTGGAGCAGCAGATTTGCGAAAAATTTGTTGTCTTCTCAACCATTTCTTAGCTTCAAACTCTCATATCTCGCGAACGGATTGAACAAACCCAAAAATTCCTGTTGCTTGTGAAAGTAGAAACTCTCCCGATTACAACGGTATGTGTATTTTTTCCCTACCCCATTCTGGTTAAGCGTTTGGAGCAGCAGAATTGAGAAAAATTTGTTGTCTTCTCAACCATTTCTTAGCTTCAAAGTCCCATATCTCGCGAACGGATTGACCAAACCCAAAAATTCCTGCTGCGTCTGATTGTAGAAACTCGCCCGATTACAACGGTATGTGTATTTTTTCCATGGGCCATTCTGGTTAAGCGTTTGGAGCAGCAGAATTGCGAAAAATTTTTTGCCTTCTCAACCATTCCTTGGCCTCAAACTCCCATATCTCGCGAACGGATTGACCAAACCCAAAATTCCTGCTGCGTCTGAAAGTAGAAACTCGCCCGATTACAACGGTATGCGTATTTTTTCCCTAGGCCATTCTGGTTAAGCGTTTGAAGCAGCAGAATTGCGAAAAATTTTATGCCTTCTCAACCATTTCTTGGCTTCAAACTCCCATATCTCGCGAACGGATTGACCAAACCCAAAAATTCCTGTTGCTTGTGAAGGTAGAAACTCTCCCGATTACAACGGTATGTGTATTTTTCCCTACCCCAGTCTGGTTAAGCGTTTGGAGCAGCAGAATTGCGAAAAATTTGTTGTCTTCTCAACAATTTCTTAGCTTCAAAGTCCCATATCTCGCGAACGGATTGACTTAACCGAAAAATTCCTATTGCGTCTGAAAGTAGAAACTCGCCCGATTGCAACGGTACGTGTATTTTTCCCCTAGGGCATTCTGGTTAAGCGATTGGAGCAGCAGAAGTGCGAAAAATTTGTTGTCTTGTCAACCATTTCTTAGCTTCAAAGTCCCATATCTCGCGAACGGATTGACCTAACCCAAAAATTCCTATTGTGTCTGAATGTAGAAACTCGCCCGATTACAACGGTATGCGTATTTTTTCCCTAGGCCATTCTGGTTAAGCGTTTGGAGCAGCAGATTTGCGAAAAATTTGTTGTCTTCTCAACCATTTCTTAGCTTCAAACTCTCATATCTCGCGAACGGATTGACCTAACCCAAAAATTCCTATTGCATTTGAATGTAGAAACTCGCCCGATTACAACGGTATGTGTATTTTTTCCCTAGGCCATTCTGGTTAAGAGTTTGGAGCAGCAAAATTGCGAAAAATTTTTTGCCTTCTCAACCATTTCTTGTCTTCAAACTCCCATATCTCGCGAACGGATTGACCTAACCCAAAAATTCCTTATGCATCTGAAAGAAGAAACTCGCCCGGTTACAACGGTACGTGTATTTTTCCCCTAGGGCATTCTGGTTAAGCGATTGGAGCAGCAGAAGTGCGAAAAATTTGTTGTCTTGTCAACCATTTCTTAGCTTCAAAGTCCCATATCTCGCGAACGGATTGACCGAACCCAAAAATTCCTATTTTAACTGAATGTAGAAACTCGCCCGATTACAACGGTATGTGTATTTTCTCCCTAGGCCATTCTGGTTAAGAGTTTGGAGCAGCAGAATTGCGAAAAATTTTTTGCCTTCTCAACCATTTCTTGGCTTCAAACTCCCATATCTCGCGAACGGATTGACCTAACCCAAAAATTCCTATTGCATCTGAAAGTAGACACTCGCCCGACTACAGCGGTATGTGTATTTTTTCCCTAGGCCATTCTGGTTAATCGTTTGGATCAGCAGAATTGCGAAAAATTTTATGCCTTCTCAACCATTTCTTGGCTTCAAACTCCCATATCTCGCGAACGGATTGAACAAACCCAAAAATTCCTGTTGCTTGTGAAAGTAGAAACTCTCCCGATTACAACGGTATGTGTATTTTTTCCCTACCCCATTCTGGTTAAGCGTTTGGAGCAGCAGAATTGAGAAAAATTTGTTGTCTTCTCAACCATTTCTTAGCTTCAAAGTCCCATATCTCGCGAACGGATTGACCAAACCCAAAAATTCCTGCTGCGTCTGATTGTAGAAACTCGCCCGATTACAACGGTATGTGTATTTTTTCCATGGGCCATTCTGGTTAAGCGTTTGGAGCAGCAGAATTGCGAAAAATTTTTTGCCTTCTCAACCATTCCTTGGCCTCAAACTCCCATATCTCGCGAACGGATTGACCAAACCCAAAATTCCTGCTGCGTCTGAAAGTAGAAACTCGCCCGATTACAACGGTATGCGTATTTTTCCCCTAGGGCATTCTGGTTAAGCGATTGGAGCCGCAGAAGTGCGAAAAATTTGTTGTCTTCACAACCATTTCTTAGCTTCAAAGTCCCATATCTCGCGAACGGATTGACTTAACCGAAAAATTCCTATTGCATCTGAAAGTAGACACTCGCCCGACTACAGCGGCATGTGTATTTTTTCCCTAGGCCATTCTGGTTAAGCGTTTGGAGCAGCAGATTTGCGAAAAATTTGTTGTCTTCTCAACCATTTCTTAGCTTCAAACTCTCATATCTCGCGAACGGATTGACCTAACCCAAAAATTCCTATTGCATTTGAAT
Source organism: Ptiloglossa arizonensis (assembly GCF_051014685.1). Taxonomy (NCBI): domain Eukaryota; kingdom Metazoa; phylum Arthropoda; class Insecta; order Hymenoptera; family Colletidae; genus Ptiloglossa; species Ptiloglossa arizonensis. Next base: position 39,785 of record NW_027479382.1, read on the forward strand.
GTAGAAACTCGCCCGATTACAACGGTATGTGTATTTTTTCCCTAGGCCATTCTGGTTAAGAGTTTGGAGCAGCAAAATTGCGAAAAATTTTTTGCCTTCTCAACCATTTCTTATCTTCAAACTCCCATATCTCGCGAACGGATTGACCTAACCCAAAAATTCCTTATGCATCTGAAAGAAGAAACTCGCCCGGTTACAACGGTACGTGTATTTTTCCCCTAGGGCATTCTGGTTAAGCGATTGGAGCAGCAGAAGTGCGAAAAATTTGTTGTCTTGTCAACCATTTCTTAGCTTCAAAGTCCCATATCTCGCGAACGGATTGACCGAACCCAAAAATTCCTATTTTAACTGAATGTAGAAACTCGCCCGATTACAACGGTATGTGTATTTTCTCCCTAGGCCATTCTGGTTAAGAGTTTGGAGCAGCAGAATTGCGAAAAATTTTTTGCCTTCTCAACCATTTCTTGGCTTCAAACTCCCATATCTCGCGAACGGATTGTCCTAACCCAAAAATTCCTATTGCATCTGAAAGTAGAAACTCGCCCGATTACGACGGTATGTGTATTTTTCCCCTAGGCCATTCTGGTTAAGCGATTGGAGCAGCAGAAGTGCGAAAAATTTGTTGTCTTGTCAACCATTTCTTAGCTTCAAAGTCCCATATCTCGCGAACGGATTGACCAGACCCAAAAATTCCTATTGTAACTGAAAGTAGAAACTCGCCCGATTACAACGGTATGTGTATTTTTTCCCTAGGCCATTCTGGTTAAGCGTTTGAAGCAGCAGAATTGCGAAAAATTTTTTGCCTTCTCAACCATTTCTTGGCTTCAAAGTCCCATATCTCGCGAACGGATTGACCAGACCCAAAAATTCCTATTGTAACTGAAAGTAGAAACTCGCCCGATTACAACGGTATGTGTATTTTTTCCCTAGGCCATTCTGGTTAAGCGTTTGAAGCAGCAGAATTGCGAAAAATTTTTTGCCTTCTCAACCATTTCTTGGCTTCAAACTCCCATATCTCGCGAACGGATTGACCTAACCCAAAAATTCCTATTGCATCTGAAAGTAGACACTCGCCCGACTACAGCGGTATGTGTATTTTTTCCCTAGGCCATTCTGGTTAAGCGTTTGGATCAGCAGAATTGCGAAAAATTTGTTGTCTTCTCAACAATTTCTTAGCTTCAAAGTCCCATATCTCGCGAACGGATTGACTTAACCGAAAAATTCCAATTGCGTCTGAAAGTAGAAACTCGCCCGATTGCAACGGTACGTGTATTTTTCCCCTAGGGCATTCTGGTTAAGCGATTGGAGCAGCAGAAGTGCGAAAAATTTGTTGTCTTGTCAACCATTTCTTAGCTTCAAAGTCCCATATCTCGCGAACGGATTGACCTAACCCAAAAATTCCTATTGTGTCTGAATGTAGAAACTCGCCCGATTACAACGGTATGCGTATTTTTTCCCTAGGCCATTCTGGTTAAGCGTTTGGAGCAGCAGATTTGCGAAAAATTTGTTGTCTTCTCAACCATTTCTTAGCTTCAAACTCTCATATCTCGCGAACGGATTGACCTAACCCAAAAATTCCTATTGCATTTGAATGTAGAAACTCGCCCGATTACAACGGTATGTGTATTTTTTCCCTAGGCCATTCTGGTTAAGAGTTTGGAGCAGCAAAATTGCGAAAAATTTTTTGCCTTCTCAAGCATTTCTTGTCTTCAAACTCCCATATCTCGCGAACGGATTGACCTAACCCAAAAATTCCTTATGCATCTGAAAGAAGAAACTCGCCCGGTTACAACGGTACGTGTATTTTTCCCCTAGGGCATTCTGGTTAAGCGGTTGGAGCAGCAGAAGTGCGAAAAATTTGTTGTCTTGTCAACCATTTCTTAGCTTCAATGTCCCATATCTCGCGAACGGATAGACCGAACCCAAAAATTCCTATTTTAACTGAATGTAGAAACTCGCCCGATTACAACGGTATGTGTATTTTTTCCCTAGGCCATTCTGGTTAAGAGTTTGGAGCAGCAGAATTGCGAAAAATTTTTTGCCTTCTCAACCATTTCTTGGCTTCAAACTCCCATATCTCGCGAACGGATTGACCTAACCCAAAAATTCCTATTGCATCTGAAAGTAGACACTCGCCCGACTACAGCGGTATGTGTATTTTTTCCCTAGGCCATTCTGGTTAATCGTTTCGATCAGCAGAATTGCGAAAAATTTTATGCCTTCTCAACCATTTCTTGGCTTCAAACTCCCATATCTCGCGAACGGATTGACCAAACCCAAAAATTCCTGTTGCTTGTGAAAGTAGAAACTCTCCCGATTACAACGGTATGTGTATTTTTTCCCTACCCCATTCTGGTTAAGCGTTTGGAGCAGCAGAATTGAGAAAAATTTGTTGTCTTCTCAAACATTTCTTAGCTTCAAAGTCCCATATCTCGCGAACGGATTGACCAAACCCAAAAATTCCTGCTGCGTCTGATTGTAGAAACTCGCCCGATTACAACGGTATGTGTATTTTTTCCATGGGCCATTCTGGTTAAGCGTTTGGAGCAGCAGAATTGCGAAAAATTTTTTGCCTTCTCAACCGTTTCTTGGCCTCAAACTCCCATATCTCGCGAACGGATTGACCAAACCCAAAATTCCTGCTGCGTCTGAAAGTAGAAACTCGCCCGATTACAACGGTATGCGTATTTTTCCCCTAGGGCATTCTGGTTAAGCGATTGGAGCCGCAGAAGTGCGAAAAATTTGTTGTCTTCACAACCATTTCTTAGCTTCAAAGTCCCATATCTCGCGAACGGATTGACTTAACCGAAAAATTCCTATTGCGTCTGAAAGTAGAAACTCGCCCGATTACAACGGTACGTGTATTTTTCCCCTAGGGCATTCTGGTTAAGCGTTTGGAGCAGCAGATTTGCGAAAAATTTTTTGCCTTCTCAAACATTTCTTGGCTTCAAACTCCCATATCTCGCGAACGGATTGACCTAACCCAAAAATTCCTGTTGCGCCTGAAAGTAGAACCTCGCCGGATTACAACGGTATGTGTATTTTTTCCCTAGGCCATTCTGGTTAAGCGTTTGGAGCAGCAGAATTGCGAAAAATTTGTGGTCTTCTCAACCATTTCTTAGCTTCAAAGTCCCATATCTCGCGAACGGATTGTCCTAACCCAAAAATTCCTATCGCATTTGAAAGCAGAAACTCGCCTGATTACAACGGTACGTGTATTTTTCCCCTAGGCCATTCTGGTTAAACGATAGCAGCAGCAGAAGTGCGAAAAATTTGTTGTCTTGTCAACCATTTCTTAGCTTGAAAGTCCCATATCTCGCGAACGGATTGACCAGACCAAAAAATTCCTATTGTAACTGAAAGTAGAAACTCGCCCGATTACAACGGTATGTGTATTTTTTCCCTAGGCCATTCTGGTTAAGCGCTTGGAGCAGCAGAATTGCGAAAAATTTGTTGTCTTGTCAACCATTTCTTAGCTTCAAAGTCCCATATCTCGCGAACGGATTGACCGAACCCAACAATTCCTATTGTAACTGAAAGTAGAAACTCGCCCGATTACAACGGTATGCGTATTTTTTCCCTAGGCCATTCTGGTTAAGCGTTTGGAGCAGCAGATTTGCGAAAAATTTTTTGCCTTCTCAAACATTTCTTGGCTTCAAACTCCCATATCTCGCGAACGGATTGACCTAACCCAAAAATTCCTGTTGCGCCTGAAAGTAGAACCTCGCCCGATTACAACGGTATGTGTATTTTTTCCCTAGGCCATTCTGGTTTAGCGTTTGGAGCAGCAGAATTGCGAAAAATTTGTGGTCTTCTCAACCATTTCTTAGCTTCAAAGTCCCATATCTCGCGAACGGATTGTCCTAACCCAAAAATTCCTATCGCATTTGAAAGCAGAAACTCGCCTGATTACAACGGTACGTGTATTTTTCCCCTAGGCCATTCTGGTTAAGCGTTTGGATCAGCAGAATTGCGAAAAGTTTTATGCCTTCTCAACCATTTCTTGGTTTCAAACTACCATATCTCGCGAACGGATTGACCAAACCCAAAAATTCCTGTAGCTTGTGAAAGTAGAAACTCTCCCGATTACAACGGTATGTGTATTTTTTCCGTAGCCCATTCTGGTTAAGCGTTTGGACCAGCAGAATTGCGTAAAATTTGTTGTCTTCTCAACCATTTCTAAGCTTCAAAGTCCCATATCTCGCGAACGGATTGACCGAACCCAAAATTCCTATTGTAACTGAAAGTAGAAACTCGCCCGATTACAACGGTATGTGTATTTTTACCTTACGCCATTCTGGTTAAGCGTTTGGAGCAGCAGAATTGCGAAAAATTATTTGCCTTCTCAACCATTTCTTAACTTCAAACACCCATATCTCGCGAACGGATTGACTTAACCGAAAAATTCCTATTGCGTCTGAAAGTAGAGCCTCGCCCGATTACAACGGTACGTGTATTTTTCCCCTAGGCCATTCTGGTTAAGCGTTTGGATCAGCAGAATTGCGAAAATTTTATGCCTTCTCAACCATTTCTTGGCTTCAAACTCCCATATCTCGCGAACGGACTGACCAAACCCAAAAATTCCTGTAGCATGTGAAAGTAGAAACTCTCCCGATTACAACGGTATGTGTATTTTTTCCGTAGCGCATTCTGGTTAAGCGTTTGGAGCAGCAGAATTGCGAAAAATTTTTTGCCTTCTCAACCATTTCTTGGCTTCAAACTCCCATATCTCGCGAACGGATTGACCTAACCCAAAAATTCCAGTTGCATCTGAAAGTAGACACTCGCCCGACTACAGCGGTATGTGTATTTTTTCCCTAGGCCATTCTGGTTAATCGTTTGGATCAGCAGAATTGCGAAAAATTTTATGCCTTCTCAACCATTTCTTGGCTTCAAACTCCCATATCTCGCGAACGGATTGACCAAACCCAAAAATTCCTGTTGCTTGTGAAAGTAGAAACTCTCCCGATTACAACGGTATGTGTATTTTTTCCCTACCCCATTCTGGTTAAGCGTTTGGAGCAGCAGAATTGAGAAAAACTTGTTGTCTTCTCAACCATTTCTTAGCTTCAAAGTCCCATATCTCGCGAACGGATTGACCAAACCCAAAAATTCCTGCTGCGTCTGAAAGTAGAAACTCGCCCGATTACAACGGTATGTGTATTTTTTCCATGGGCCATTCTGGTTAAGCGTTTGGAGCAGCAGAATTGCGAAAAATTTTTTGCCTTCTCAACCATTTCTTGGCTTCAAACTCCCATATCTCGCGAACGGATTGACCAAACCCAAAAATTCCTGTTGCTTGTGAAAGTAGAAACTCTCCCGATTACAACGGTATGTGTATTTTTTCCCTACCCCATTCTGGTTAAGCGTTTGGAGCAGCAGAATTGAGAAAAACTTGTTGTCTTCTCAACCATTTCTTAGCTTCAAAGTCCCATATCTCGCGAACGGATTGACCTAACCTAAAAATTCCTATTGCACCTGAAAGTAGAACCTCGCCCGATTACAACGGTATGTGCATTTCTTCCCTAGCCCATTCTGGTTAAGCGTTTGGATCAGCAGAATTGCGAAAAATGTTATGCCTTCTCAACCATTTCTTGGCTTCAAACTCCCATATCTCGCGAATGGATTGACCAAACCCAAACATTCCTGTTGCTTGTGAAAGTAGAAACTCTCGCGATTACAACGGTATGTGTATTTTTTCCCTAGCCCATTCTGGTTAAGCGTTTGGATCAGCAGAATTGCGAAAAATGTTATGCCTTCTCAACCATTTCTTGGCTTCAAACTCCCATATCTCGCGAATGGATTGACCAAACCCAAACATTCCTGTTGCTTGTGAAAGTAGAAACTCTCGCGATTACAACGGTATGTGTATTTTTTCCCTAGCCCATTCTGGTTAAGCGTTTGGAGCAGCAGAATTGCGAAAAATTTGTTGTCTTCTCATCCATTTCTTAGCTTCAAAGCCCCATATCTCGCGAACGGATTGACCAAACCCAAAAATTCCTTCTGCGTCTGAAAGTAGAAACTCGCCCGATTACAACGGTATGCGTATTTTTTCCCTAGGCCATTCTAGTTAAGCGTTTGGAGCAGCAGAAGTGCGAAAAGTTTGTTGTCTTCTGAACCATTTCTTAGCTTCAAACTCTCATATCTCGCGAACGGATTGTCCTAACCCAAAAATTCCTATTGCATCTGAAAGTAGAGCCTCGCCCGATTACAACGGTACGTGTATTTTTCCCCTAGGCCATTCTGGTTGAGCGATTGGAGCAGCAGAAGTGCGAAAAATTTGTTGTCTTGTCAACCATTTCTTAGCTTGAAAGTCCCATATCTCGCGAACGGATTGTCCTAACCCAAAAATTCCTATCGCATTTGAAAGCAGACACTCGCCCGATTACAACGGTACGTGTATTTTTCCCCTAGGTCATTCTGGTTAAGCGTTTGGAGCAGCAGAATTGTGAAAAATTTTTTGCCTTCTCTACCATTTCTTGGCTTCAAACTCCCATATCTCGCGAACGGATTGACCTAACCCAGAAATTCCTATTGCATCTGAAAGTAGACACTCGCCCGACTACAGCGGTATGTGTATTTTTTCCCTAGGCCGTTCTGGTTAAGCGTTTGGATCAGCAGAATTGCGAAAAATTTTATGCCTTCTCAACCATTTCTTGGCTTTAAACTCCCATATCTCGCGAATGGATTGACCAAACCCAAACATTCCTGTTGCTTGTGAAAGTAGAAACTCTCGCGATTACAACGGTATGTGTATTTTTTCCCTAGCCCATTCTGGTTAAGCGTTTGGATCAGCAGAATTGCGAAAAATGTTATGCCTTCTCAACCATTTCTTGGCTTCAAACTCCCATATCTCGCGAATGGATTGACCAAACCCAAACATTCCTGTTGCTTGTGAAAGTAGAAACTCTCGCGATTACAACGGTATGTGTATTTCTTCCCTAGCCCATTCTGGTTAAGCGTTTGGATCAGCAGAATTGCGAAAAATGTTATGCCTTCTCAACCATTTCTTGGCTTCAAACTCCCATATCTCGCGAATGGATTGACCAAACCCAAACATTCCTGTTGCTTGTGAAAGAAGAAACTCTCGCGATTACAACGGTATGTGTATTTTTTCCGTAGCGCATTCTGGTTAAGCGTTTGGAGCAGCAGAATTGCGTAAAATTTGTTGTCTTCTCAACCATTTCTTAGCTTCAAAGTCCCATATCTCGCGAACGGATTGACCAAACCCAAAAATTCCTGCTGCGTCTGAAAGTAGAAACTCGCCCGATTACAACGGTGTGCGTATTTTTACCCTACGCCATTCTGGTTAAGCGTTTGGAGCAGCAGAATTGCGAAAAATTTTTTGCCTTCTCAACCATTTCTTAGCTTCAAACTCCCATATCTCGCGAACGGATTGACCAAACCCAAACATTCCTGTTGCTTGTGAAAGTAGAAACTCTCGCGATTACAACGGTATGTGTATTTCTTCCCTAGCCCATTCTGGTTAAGCGTTTGGATCAGCAGAATTGCGAAAAATGTTATGCCTTCTCAACCATTTCTTGGCTTCAAACTCCCATATCTCGCGAATGGATTGACCAAACCCAAACATTCCTGTTGCTTGTGAAAGTAGAAACTCTCGCGATTACAACGGTATGTGTATTTTTTCCCTAGCCCATTCTGGTTAAGCGTTTGGATCAGCAGAATTGCGAAAAATGTTATGCCTTCTCAACCATTTCTTGGCTTCAAACTCCCATATCTCGCGAATGGATTGACCAAACCCAAACATTCCTGTTGCTTGTGAAAGTAGAAACTCTCGCGATTACAACGGTATGTGTATTTTTTCCCTAGCCCATTCTGGTTAAGCGTTTGGAGCAGCAGAATTGCGAAAAATTTGTTGTCTTCTCATCCATTTCTTAGCTTCAAAGCCCCATATCTCGCGAACGGATTGACCAAACCCAAAAATTCCTTCTGCGTCTGAAAGTAGAAACTCGCCCGATTACAACGGTATGCGTATTTTTTCCCTAGGCCATTCTAGTTAAGCGTTTGGAGCAGCAGAAGTGCGAAAAATTTGTTGTCTTCTGAACCATTTCTTAGCTTCAAACTCTCATATCTCGCGAACGGATTGTCCTAACCCAAAAATTCCTATTGCATCTGAAAGTAGAGCCTCGCCCGATTACAACGGTACGTGTATTTTTCCCCTAGGCCATTCTGGTTGAGCGATTGGAGCAGCAGAAGTGCGAAAAATTTGTTGTCTTGTCAACCATTTCTTAGCTTGAAAGTCCCATATCTCGCGAACGGATTGTCCTAACCCAAAAATTCCTATCGCATTTGAAAGCAGACACTCGCCCGATTACAACGGTACGTGTATTTTTCCCCTAGGCCATTCTGGTTAAGCGTTTGGAGCAGCAGAATTGTGAAAAATTTTTTGCCTTCTCTACCATTTCTTGGCTTCAAACTCCCATATCTCGCGAACGGATTGACCTAACCCAGAAATTCCTATTGCATCTCAAAGTAGACACTCGCCCGACTACAGCGGTATGTGTATTTTTTCCCTAGGCCGTTCTGGTTAAGCGTTTGGATCAGCAGAATTGCGAAAAATTTTATGCCTTCTCAACCATTTCTTGGCTTCAAACTCCCATATCTCGCGAACGGATTGACCATACCCAAAAATTCCTGTTGCTTGTGAAAGTAGAAACTCGCCCGATTACAACGGTACGTGTATTTTTCCCCTAGGGCATTCTGGTTAAGCGATTGGAGCAGCAGAAGTGCGAAAAATTTGTTGTCTTGTCAACCATTCCTTAGCTTCAAAGACCCATATCTCGCGTACGGATTGACCGAACCCAAAAATTCCTATTGTAACTGAAAGTAGAAACTCGCCCGATTACAACGGTATGTGTATTCTTTCCCTAGGGCATTCTGGTTAAGCGTTTGGAGCAGCAGAATTGCGAAAAATTTTTTGCCTTCTCAACCATTTCTTGGCTTCAAGCTCCCATATCTCGCGAACGGATTGACCTAACCCAAAAATTCCTATTGCATCTGAAAGAAGAAACTCGCCCGATTACAACGGTATGTGTATTTTTTCCCTAGGCCATTCTGGTTAAGCGTTTGGAGCAGCAGAATTGCGAAAAATTTGTTGTCTTCTCAACCATTTCTTAGCTTCAAAGTCCCATATCTCGCGAACGGATTGTCCTAACCCAAAAATTCCTATTGCATTTGAAAGTAGAAACTCGCCCGATTACAACGGTGCGTGTATTTTTCCCCTAGGCCATACTGGTTAAGCGTTTGGATCAGCAGAATTGCGAAAAATTTTATGCCTTCTCAACCATTTCTTGGATTCAAACTCCCATATCTCGCGAACGGATTGACCAAACCCAAACATTCCTGTTGCTTGTGAAAGTAGAAACTCTCGCGATTACAACGGTATGTGTATTTTTTCCCTAGCCCATTCTGGTTAAGCGTTTGGATCAGCAGAATTGCGAAAAATTTTATGCCTTCTCAACCATTTCTTGGATTCAAACTCCCATATCTCGCGAACGGATTGACCAAACCCAAACATTCCTGTTGCTTGTGAAAGTAGAAACTCTCGCGATTACAACGGTATGTGTATTTTTTCCCTAGCCCATTCTGGTTAAGCGTTTGGAGCAGCAGAATTGCGAAAAATTTGTTGTCTTCTCATCCATTTCTTAGCTTCAAAGCCCCATATCTCGCGAACGGATTGACCAAACCCAAAAATTCCTTCTGCGTCTGAAAGTAGAAACTCGCCCGATTACAACGGTATGCGTATTTTTTCCCTAGGCCATTCTAGTTAAGCGTTTGGAGCAGCAGAAGTGCGAAAAATTTGTTGTCTTCTGAACCATTTCTTAGCTTCAAACTCTCATATCTCGCGAACGGATTGTCCTAACCCAAAAATTCCTATTGCATCTGAAAGTAGAAACTCGCCCGATTACAACGGTATGTGTATTTTTTCCCTAGCCCATTCTGGTTAAGCGTTTGGAGCAGCAGAATTGCGAAAAATTTGTTGTCTTCTCAACCATTTCTTAGCTTCAGATTCCCATATCTCGCGAACGGATAGACCAAACCCAAAAATTCCTGCTGCGTCTGAAAGTAGAAACTCGCCCGATTACAACGGTATGTGTATTTTTTCCTTAGCCCACTCTGGTTAAGCGTTTGGACCAGCAGAATTGCGAAAAATTTGTTGTCTTCTCATCCATTTCTTAGCTTCAAAGTCCCACATCTCGCGAACGGATTGACCAAACCCAAAAATTCCTTCTGCATCTGAAAGTAGAAACTCGCCCGATTACAACGGTACGTGTATTTTTTCCCTAGCCCATTCTGGTTAAGCGTTTGGAGCAGCAGAATTGCGAAAAATTTGTTGTCTTCTCAGCCATTTCTTAGCTTCAAAGTCCCACATCTCGCGAACGGATTGACCAAACCCAAAAATTCCTTCTGCGTCTGAAAGTAGAAACTCGCCCGATTACAACGGTATGTGTATTTTTTCCCTAGGCCATTCTAGTTAAGCGTTTGGAGCAGCAGAAGTGCGAAAGATTTGTTGTCTTCTGAACCATTTCTTAGCTTCAAACTCTCATATCTCGCGAACGGATTGTCCTAACCCAAAAATTCCTATTGCATCTGAAAGTAGAAACTCGCCCGACTACAGCGGTATGTGTATTTTTTCCCTAGGCCATTCTGGATAAGCGTTTGGGGCAGCAGAATTGCGAAAAATCTTTTGCCTTCCCAACCATTTCTTGGCTTCAAACTCCCATATCTCGCGAACGGATTGAACTAACCCAAAAATTCCTGTTGCGTCTGAAAGTAGAAACTCGCCCGATTACAACGGTATGTGTATTTTTTCCCCAGCCCATTCTGATTAAGCGTTTGGAGCAGCAGAAGTGCGAAAAATTTGTTGTCTTGTCAACCATTCCTTAGCTTCAAAGACCCATATCTCGCGTACGGATTGACCGAACCCAAAAATTCCTATTGTAACTGAAAGTAGAAACTCGCCCGATTACAACGGTATGTGTATTCTTTCCCTAGGGCATTCTGGTTAAGCGTTTGGAGCAGCAGAATTGCGAAAAATTTTTTGCCTTCTCAACCATTTCTTGGCTTCAAACTCCCATATCTCGCGAACGGATTAACCTAACCCAAAAATTCCTGTCGCGTCTGAAAGTAGAAACTCGCCCGATTACAACGGTATGCGTATTTTTTCCCTAGGCCATTCTGGTTAAGCGTTTGGAGCAGCAGATTTGCGAAAAATTTTTTGCCTTCTCAACCATTTCTTGGCTTCAAACTCCCATATCTCGCGAACGGATTGGCCTAACCCGAAAATTCCTATTGCATTTGAAAGTAGAAACTCGCCCGATTACAACGGTGCGTGTATTTTTCCCCTAGGCCATTCTGGATAAGCGTTTGGATCAGCAGAATTGCGAAAAATTTTATGCCTTCTCAACCATTTCTTGGATTCAAACTCCCATATCTCGCGAACGGATTGACCAAACCCAAACATTCCTGTTGCTTGTGAAAGTAGAAACTCTCGCGATTACAACGGTATGTGTATTTTTTCCCTAGCCCATTCTGGTTAAGCGTTTGGATCAGCAGAATTGCGAAAAATTTTATGCCTTCTCAACCATTTCTTGGATTCAAACTCCCATATCTCGCGAACGGATTGACCAAACCCAAACATTCCTGTTGCTTGTGAAAGTAGAAACTCTCGCGATTACAACGGTATGTGTATTTTTTCCCTAGCCCATTCTGGTTAAGCGTTTGGAGCAGCAGAATTGCGAAAAATTTGTTGTCTTCTCATCCATTTCTTAGCTTCAAAGCCCCATATCTCGCGAACGGATTGACCAAACCCAAAAATTCCTTCTGCGTCTGAAAGTAGAAACTCGCCCGATTACAACGGTATGCGTATTTTTTCCCTAGGCCATTCTAGTTAAGCGTTTGGAGCAGCAGAAATGCGAAAAATTTGTTGTCTTCTGAACCATTTCTTAGCTTCAAACTCTCATATCTCGCGAACGGATTGTCCTAACCCAAAAATTCCTATTGCATCTGAAAGTAGAAACTCGCCCGATTACAACGGTATGTGTATTTTTTCCCTAGCCCATTCTGGTTAAGCGTTTGGAGCAGCAGAATTGCGAAAAATTTGTTGTCTTCTCAACCATTTCTTAGCTTCAGATTCCCATATCTCGCGAACGGATAGACCAAACCCAAAAATTCCTGCTGCGTCTGAAAGTAGAAACTCGCCCGATTACAACGGTATGTGTATTTTTTCCTTAGCCCACTCTGGTTAAGCGTTTGGACCAGCAGAATTGCGAAAAATTTGTTGTCTTCTCATCCATTTCTTAGCTTCAAAGTCCCACATCTCGCGAACGGATTGGCCAAACCCAAAAATTCCTTCTGCGTCTGAAAGTAGAAACTCGCCCGATTACAACGGTATGTGTATTTTTTCCCTAGGCCATTCTAGTTAAGCGTTTGGAGCAGCAGAAGTGCGAAAGATTTGTTGTCTTCTGAACCATTTCTTAGCTTCAAACTCTCATATCTCGCGAACGGATTGTCCTAACCCAAAAATTCCTATTGCATCTGAAAGTAGAAACTCGCCCGACTACAGCGGTATGTGTATTTTTTCCCTAGGCCATTCTGGATAAGCGTTTGGGGCAGCAGAATTGCGAAAAATTTGTTGTCTTCTCAACCATTTCTTAGCCTCAAAGTCCCATATCTCACGAACGGATTGACCAAACCCAAAAATTCCTTCTGCGTCTGAAAGTAGAAACTCGCCCGATTACAACGGTATGCGTATTTCTTCCCTAGGCCATTCTAGTTAAGCGTTTGGAGCAGCAGAAGTGCGAAAAATTTGTTGTCTTCTGAACCATTTCTTAGCTTCAAACTCTCATATCTCGCGAACGGATTGTCCTAACCCAAAAATTCCTATTGCATCTGAAAGTAGAAACTCGCCCGATTACAACGGTATGTGTATTTTTTCCCTAGGGCATTCTGGTTAAGCGTTTGGAGCAGCAGAATTGCGAAAAATCTTTTGCCTTCTCAACCATTTCTTGGCTTCAAACTCCCATATCTCGCGAACGGATTGACCTATCCCAAAAATTCCTGTTGCCTCTGAAAGTAGAAACTCGCCCGATTACAACGGTATGTGTATTTTTTCCCTAGCCCATTCTGGTTAAGCGTTTGGAGCAGCAGAATTGCGAAAAATTTGTTGTCTTCTCATCCATTTCTTAGCTTCAAAGTCCCACATCTCGCGAACGGATTGACCAAACCCAAAAATTCCTTCTGCGTCTGAAAGTAGAAACTCGCCCGATTACAACGGTACGTGTATTTTTCCCCTAGGGCATTCTGGTTAAGCGATTGGAGCAGCAGAAGTGCGAAAAATTTGTTGTCTTGTCAACCATTTCTTAACTTCAAAGTCCCATATCTCGCGAACGGATTTACCGAACCCAAAAATTCCTATTGCATCTGAAAGTAGAAACTCGCCCGATTACAACGGTATGTGTATTTTTTCCCTAGCCCATTCTGGTTAAGCGTTTGGAGCAGCAGAATTGCGAAAAATTTGTTGTCTTCTCAACCATTTCTTAGCTTCAAAGTCCCATATCTCACGAACGGATTGACCAAACCCAAAAATTCCTGCTGCGTCTGAAAGTAGAAACTCGCCCGATTACAACGGTATGCGTATTTTTTCCCTAGGCCATTCTGGTTAAGCGTTTGGAGCAGCAGAATTGTGAAAAATTTTTTGCCTTCTCAACCATTTCTTGGCTTCAAACTCCCATACCTCGCGAATGGATTGACCAAACCCAAAAATTCCTGTTGCTTGTGAAAGTAGAAACTCTCCCGATTACAACGGTGCGTGTATTTTTCCCCTAGGCCATTCTGGTTAAGCGTTTGGATCAGCAGAATTGCGAAAAATGTTATGCCTTCTCAACCATTTCTTGGATTCAAACTCCCATATCTCGCGAACGGATTGACCAAACCCAAACATTCCTGTTGCTTGTGAAAGTAGAAACCCTCGCGATTACAACCGTATGTGTATTTTTTCCCTAGCCCATTCTGGTTAAGCGTTTGGATCAGCAGAATTGCGAAAAATGTTATGCCTTCTCAACCATTTCTTGGCTTCAAACTCCCATACCTCGCGAATGGATTGACAAAACCCAAAAATTCCTGTTGCTTGTGAAAGTAGAAACTCTCCCGATTACAACGGTATGTGTATTTTTTCACTAGCCCATTCTGGTTAAGCGTTTGGAGCAGCAGAATTGCGAAAAATTTGTTGTCTTCTCATCCATTTCTTAGCTTCAAAGCCCCATATCTCGCGAACGGATTGACCAAACCCAAAAATTCCTTCTGCGTCTGAAAGTGGAAACTCGCCCGATTACAACGGTATGCGTATTTTTTCCCTAGGCCATTCTAGTTAAGCGTTTGGAGCAGCAGAAGTGCGAAAAATTTGTTGTCTTCTGAACCATTTCTTAGCTTCAAACTCTCATATCTCGCGAACGGATTGTCCTAACCCAAAAATTCCTATTGCATCTGAAAGTAGAAACTCGCCCGATTACAACGGTATGTGTATCTTTTCCCTAGGCCATTCTGGTTAAGCGTTTGGAGCAGCAGAATTGCGAAAAATTTGTTGTCGTCTCAACCATTTCTTGGCTTCAAACTCCCATATCTCGCGAACGGATTGACCTAACCCAAAAATTCCTATTGCATCTGAAAGTAGACACTCGCCCGACTACAGCGGTATGTGTATTTTTTCCCTAGGGCATTCTGGATAAGCGTTTGGAGCAGCAGAATTGCGAAAAATCTTTTGCCTTCCCAACCATTTCTTGGCTTCAAACTCCCATATTTCGCGAACGGATTGACCTAACCCAAAAATTCCTGTTGCGTCTGAAAGTAGAAACTCGCCCGATTACAACGGTATGTGTATTTTTTCCCTAGACCATTCTGGTTAAGCGTTTGGAGCAGCAGAAGTGCGAAAAATTTGTTGTCTTGTCAACCATTCCTTAGCTTCAAAGACCCATATCTCGCGTACGGATTGACCGAACCCAAAAATTCCTATTGTAACTGAAAGTAGAAACTCGCCCGATTACAACGGTATGTGTATTCTTTCCCCAGGGCATTCTGGTTAAGCGTTTGGAGCAGCAGAATTGCGAAAAATTTTTTGCCTTCTCAACCATTTCTTGGCTTCAAACTCCCATATCTCGCGAACGGATTAACCTAACCCAAAAATTCCTGTCGCGTCTGAAAGTAGAAACTCGCCCGATTACAACGGTATGTGTATTTTTTCCCTAGGGCATTCTGGTTAAGCGTTTGGAGCAGCAGAATTGCGAAAAATTTGTTGCCTTCTCAACCATTTCTTAGCTTCAAACTCCCATTTCTCGCGAACGGATTGACCTAACCCACAAATTCCTATTGCATCTGAAAGTAGAAACTCGCCCGACTACAGCGGTATGTGTATTTTTGCCCTAGGCCATTCTGGTTAAGCGTTTGGAGCAGCAGAATTGCGAAAAATTTGTTGTCTTGTCAACCATTTCTTAGCTTCAAAGTCCCATATCTCGCGAACGGATTGACCGATCCCAACAATTCCTATTGTAACTGAAAGTAGAAACTCGCCCGATTACAAGGGTATGCGTATTTTTTCCCTAGGCCATTCTGGTTAAGCGTTTGGAGCAGCAGATTTGTGAAAAATTTTTTGCCTTCTCAACCATTTCTTGGCTTCAAACTGCCATATCTCGCGAACGGATTGACCTAACCCAAAAATTCCTATTGCATCTGAAAGTAGACACTCGCCCGATTACAACGGTATGTGTATTTTTTCCCTAGGCCATTCTGGTTAAGCGTTTGGAGCAGCAGAATTGCGAAAAATTTGTTGTCTTCTCCACCATTTCTTAGCTTCAAAGTCCCATATCTCGCGAACGGATTGTCCTAACCCAAAAATTCCTATTGCATTTGAAAGTAGAAACTCGCCCGATTACAACGGTGCGTGTATTTTTCCCCTAGGCCATTCTGGTTAAGCGTTTGGATCAGCAGAATTGCGAAAAATGTTATGCCTTCTCAACCATTTCTTGGATTCAAACTCCCATATCTCGCGAACGGATTGACCAAACCCAAACATTCCTGTTGCTTGTGAAAGTAGAAACCCTAGCGATTACAACCGTATGTGTATTTTTTCCCTAGCCCATTCTGGTTAAGCGTTTGGATCAGCAGAATTGCGAAAAATGTTATGCCTTCTCAACCATTTCTTGGCTTCAAACTCCCATACCTCGCGAATGGATTGACCAAACCCAAAAATTCCTGTTGCTTGTGAAAGTAGAAACTCTCCCGATTACAACGGTATGTGTATTTTTTCACTAGCCCATTCTGGTTAAGCGTTTGGAGCAGCAGAATTGCGAAAAATTTGTTGTCTTCTCATCCATTTCTTAGCTTCAAAGCCCCATATCTCGCGAACGGATTGACCAAACCCAAAAATTCCTTCTGCGTCTGAAAGTAGAAACTCGCCCGATTACAACGGTATGCGTATTTTTTCCCTAGGCCATTCTAGTTAAGCGTTTGGAGCAGCAGAAGTGCGAAAAATTTCTTGTCTTCTGAACCATTTCTTAGCTTCAAACACTCATATCTCGCGAACGGATTGTCCTAACCCAAAAATTCCTATTGCATCTGAAAGTAGAAACTCGCCCGATTACAACGGTATGTGTATTTTTTCCCTAGGCCATTCTGGTTAAGCGTTTGGAGCAGCAGAATTGCGAAAAATTTGTTGTCTTCTCAACCATTTCTTAGCTTCAAAGTCCCATATCTCACGAACGGATTGACCAAACCCAAAAATTCCTGCTGCGTCTGAAAGTAGAAACTCGCCCGATTACAACGGTATGCGTATTTTTTCCCTAGGCCATTCTGGTTAAGCGTTTGGAGCAGCAGAATTGTGAAAAATTTTTTGCCTTCTCAACCATTTCTTGGCTTCAAACTCCCATATCTCACGAACGGAGTGACCTAACCCAAATATTGCTATTGCATCTGAAAGTAGACACTCGCCCGACTACAGCGGTATGTGTATTTTTTCCCTAGGCCATTCTGGTTAAGCGTTTGGATCAGCAGAATTGCGAAAATTTAATGCCTTCTCAACCATTTCTTGGCTTCAAACTCCCATATCTCGCGAACGGATTGACCAAACCCAAAAATTCCTGTTGGTTGTGAAAGTAGAAACTCGCCCGATTACAACGGTACGTGTATTTTTCCCCTAGGGCATTCTGGTTAAGCGATTGGAGCAGCAGAAGTGCGAAAAATTTTTTGCCTTCTCAACCATTTCTTGGCTTCAAACTCTCATATCTCGCGAACGGATTGTCCTAACCCAAAAATTCCTATTGCATCTGAAAGTAGAAACTAGCCCGAATACAACGGTATGTGTATTTTTCCCCTAGGGCATTCTGGATAAGCGTTTGGAGCAGCAGAATTGCGAAAAATCTTTTGCCTTCCCAACCATTTCTTGGCTTCAAACTCCCATATTTCGCGAACGGATTGACCTAACCCAAAAATTCCTGTTGCGTCTGAAAGTAGAAACTCGCCCGATTACAACGGTATGTGTATTTTTTCCCTAGCCCATTCTGGTTAAGCGTTTGGAGCAGCAGAAGTGCGAAAAATTTGTTGTCTTGTCAACCATTCCTTAGCTTCAAAGACCCATATCTCGCGTACGGATTGACCGAACCCAAAAATTCCTATTGTAACTGAAAGTAGAAACTCGCCCGATTACAACGGTATGTGTATTCTTTCCCTAGGGCACTCTGGTTAAGCGTTTGGAGCAGCAGAATTGCGAAAAATTTTTTGCCTTCTCAACCATTTCTTGGCTTCAAACTCCCATATCTCGCGAACGGATTAACCTAACCCAAAAATTCCTGTCGCGTCTGAAAGTAGAAACTCGCCCGATTACAACGGTATGTGTATTTTTTCCCTAGGCCATTCTGGTTAAGCGTTTGGAGCAGCAGAATTGCGAAAAATTTGTTGCCTTCTCAACTATTTCTTAGCTTCAAACTCCCATTTCTCGCGAACGGATTGACCTAACCCACAAATTCCTATTGCATCTGAAAGTAGAAACTCGCCCGACTACAGCGGTATGTGTATTTTTTCCCTAGGCCATTCTGGTTAAGCGTTTGGAGCAGCAGAATTGCGAAAAATTTGTTGTCTTGTCAACCATTTCTTAGCTTCAAAGTCCCATATCTCGCGAACGGATTGACCGATCCCAACAACTCCTATTGTAACTGAAAGTAGAAACTCGCCCGATTACAACGGTATGCGTATTTTTTCCCTAGGCCATTCTGGTTAAGCGTTTGGAGCAGCAGATTTGCGAAAAATTGTTTGCCTTCTCAACCATTTCTTGGCTTCAAACTCCCATATCTCGCGAACGGATTGACCTAACCCGAAAATTCCTGTTGCGTCTGAAAGTAGAAACTCGCCCGATTACAACGGTATGTGTATTTTTTCCCTAGGCCATTCTGGTTAAGCGTTTGGAGCAGCAGAATTGCGAAAAATTTGTTGTCTTCTCCACCATTTCTTAGCTTCAAAGTCCCATATCTCGCGAACGGATTGTCCTAACCCAAAAATTCCTATTGCATTTGAAAGTAGAAACTCGCCCGATTACAACGGTGCGTGTATTTTTCCCCTAGGCCATTCTGGTTAAGCGTTTGGATCAGCAGAATTGCGAAAAATTTTATGCCTTCTCAACCATTTCTTGGATTCAAACTCCCATATCTCGCGAACGGATTGACCAAACCCAAATATTCCTGTTGCTTGTGAAAGTAGAAACCCTCGCGATTACAACCATATGTGTATTTTTTCCCTAGCCCATTCTGGTTAAGCGTTTGGATCAGCAGAATTGCGAAAAATGTTATGCCTTCTCAACCAATTCTTGGCTTCAAACTCCCATACCTCGCGAATGGATTGACCAAACCCAAAAATTCCTGTTGCTTGTGAAAGTAGAAACTCTCCCGATTACAACGGTATGTGTATTTTTTCACTAGCCCATTCTGGTTAAGCGTTTGGAGCAGCAGAATTGCGAAAAATTTGTTGTCTTCTCATCCATTTCTTAGCTTCAAAGCCCCATATCTCGCGAACGGATTGACCAAACCCAAAAATTCCTTCTGCGTCTGAAAGTAGAAACTCGCCCGATTACAACGGTATGCGTATCTTTTCCCTAGGCCATTCTAGTTAAGCGTTTGGAGCAGCAGAAGTGCGAAAAATTTGTTGTCTTCTGAACCATTTCTTAGCTTCAAACTCTCATATCTCGCGAACGGATTGTCCTAACCCAAAAATTCCTATTGCATCTGAAAGTAGAAACTCGCCCGATTACAACGGTATGTGTATTTTTTCACTAGCCCATTCTGGTTAAGCGTTTGGAGCAGCAGAATTGCGAAAAATTTGTTGTCTTCTCATCCATTTCTTAGCTTCAAAGCCCCATATCTCGCGAACGGATTGACCAAACCCAAAAATTCCTTCTGCGTCTGAAAAGTAGAAACTCGCCCGATTACAACGGTATGTGTATTTTTTCCCTAGGCCATTCTGGTTAAGCGTTTGGAGCAGCAGAATTGCGAAAAATTTGTTGTCTTCTCAACCATTTCTTAGCTTCAAAGTCCCATATCTCACGAACGGATTGACCAAACCCAAAAATTCCTTCTGCGTCTGAAAGTAGAAACTCGCCCGATTACAACGGTACGTGTATTTTGCCCCTAGGGCATTCTGGTTAAGCGATTGGAGCAGCAGAAGTGCGAAAAATTTGTTGTCTTGTAAACCATTCCTTAGCTTCAAAGACCCATATCTCGCGTACGGATTGACCGAACCCAAAAATTCCTATTGTAACTGAAAGTAGAAACTCGCCCGATTACAACGGTATGTGTATTCTTTCCCTAGGGCATTCTGGTTAAGCGTTTGGAGCAGCAGAATTGCGAAAAATTTTTTGCCTTCTCAACCATTTCTTGGCTTCAAACTCCCGTATCTCGCGAACGGATTAACCTAACCCAAAAATTCCTGTCGCGTCTGAAAGTAGAAACTCGCCCGATTACAACGGTATGTGTATTTTTTCCCTAGGCCATTCTGGTTAAGCGTTTGGAGCAGCAGAATTGCGAAAAATTTGTTGTCTTCTCAACCATTTCTTAGCTTCAAAGTCCCATATCTCACGAACGGATTGACCAAACCCAAAAATTCCTGCTGCGTCTGAAAGTAGAAACTCGCCCGATTACAACGGTATGTGTATTTTTTCCCTAGGCCATTCTGGTTAAGCGTTTGGAGCAGCAGAATTGCGAAAAATTTGTTGTCTTCTCCACCATTTCTTAGCTTCAAAGTCCCATATCTCGCGAACGGATTGACCTAACCCAAAAATTCCTATTGCATCTGAAAGTAGACACTCGCCCGACTACAGCGGTATGTGTATTTTTTCCCTTGGCCATTCTGGTTAAGCGTTTGGATCAGCAGAATTGCGAAAAATTTTATGCCTTCTCAACCATTTCTTGGCTTCAAACTCCCATATCTCGCGAACGGATAGACCTAACCCAAAAATTCCTGTTGCCTCTGAAAGTAGAAACTCGCCCGATTACAACGGTATGTGTATTTTTTCCCTAGCCCATTCTGGTTAAGCGTTTGGTGCAGCAGAATTGCGAAAAATTTGTTATCTTCTAAACCATTTCTTAGATTCAAACTCCCATATCTCGCGAACGGATTGACTTAACCGAAAAATTCCTATTGCGTCTGAAAGTAGAAACTCGCCCGATTACAACGGTACGTGTATTTTTCCCCTAGGGCATTCTGGTTAAGCGATTGGAGCAGCAGAAGTGCGAAAAATTTGTTGTCTTGTCAACCATTTCTTAGCTTCAATGTCCCATATCTCGCGAACGGATTGACCGAACCAAAAAATTCCTTTTTAACTGAATGTAGAAACTCGCCCGATTACAACGGTATGTGTATTTTTTCCCTAGGCCATTCTGGTTAAGAGTTTGGAGCTGCAGAATTGCGAAAAATTTTTTGCCTTCTCAACCATTTCTTGGCTTCAAACTCCCATATCTCGCGAACGGATTGACCTAACCCAAAAATTCCTATTGCATCTGAAAGTAGACACTCGCCCGACTACAGCGGTATGTGTATTTTTTCCCTAGGCCATTCTGGTTAATCGTTTGGATCAGCAGAATTGCGAAAAATTTTATGCCTTCTCAACCATTTCTTGGCTTCAAACTCCCATATCTCGCGAACGGATTGTCCTAACCCAAAAATTCCTGTTGCGTCTGAAAGTAGAAACTCGCCCAATTGCAACGGTATCTGAATTTTTTCCCTAGCCCATTCTGGTTAAGCGTTTGGAGCAGCAGAATTGCGAAAAATTTGTTGTCTTCTCAACCATTTCTTAGATTCAAAGTCCCATATCTCGCGAACGGATTGACCAAACCCAAAAATTCCTTCTGCGTCTGAAAGTAGAAACTCGCCCGATTACAAGGGTGTGCGTATTTTTTCCCTAGGCCATTCTGGTTAAGCGTTTGGAGCAGCAGAATTGCGAAAAATTTGTTGTCTTCTCAACCATTTCTTAGCTTCAAACTCCCATATCTCGCGAACGGATTGACCTAACCCAAAAATTCCTATTGCATCTGAAAGTAGAAACTCGCCCGATTACGACGGTATGTGTATTTTTCCCCTAGGCCATTCTGGTTAAGAGTTTGGAGCAGCAGAATTGCGAAAAATTTTTTGCCTTCTCAACCATTTCTTGGCTTCAAACTCCCATATCTCGCGAACGGATAGACCTAACCCAAAAATTCCTGTTGCGTCTGAAAGTAGAAACTCGCCCGATTACAACGGTATGTGTATTTTTTCCCTAGCCCATTCTGGTTAAGCGTTTGGTGCAGCAGAATTGCGAAAAATTTGTTGTCTTCTAAACCATTTCTTAGCTTCAAACTCCCATATCTCGCGAACGGATTGACTTAACCGAAAAATTCCTATTGCGTCTGAAAGCAGAAACTCGCCCGATTACAACGGTACGTGTATTTTTCCCCTAGGGCATTCTGGTTAAGCGATTGGAGCAGCAGAAGTGCGAAAAATTTGTTGTCTTGTCAACCATTTCTTAGCTTCAAAGTCCCATATCTCGCGAACGGATTGACCCAACCCAAAAATTCCTATTGTGTCTGAATGTAGAAACTCGCCCGATTACAACGGTATGCGTATTTTTTCCCTAGGCCATTCTGGTTAAGCGTTTGGAGCAGCAGATTTGCGAAAAATTTGTTGTCTTCTCAACCATTTCTTAGCTTCAAACTCTCATATCTCCCGAACGGATTGACCTAACCCAAAAATTCCTATTGCATTTGAATGTAGAAACTCGCCCGATTACAACGGTATGTGTATTTTTTCCCTAGGCCATTCTGGTTAAGAGTTTGGAGCAGCAAAATTGCGACAAATTTTTTGCCTTCTCAACCATTTCTTGTCTTCAAACTCCCATATCTCGCGAACGGATTGACCTAACCCAAAAATTCCTTATGCATCTGAAAGAAGAAACTCGCCCGGTTACAACGGTACGTGTATTTTTCCCCTAGGGCATTCTGGTTAAGCGGTTGGAGCAGCAGAAGTGCGAAAAATTTGTTGTCTTGTCAACCATTTCTTAGCTTCAAACTCCCATATCTCGCGAACGGATTGACCAAACCCAAAAATTCCTGTTGCTTGTGAAAGTAGAAACTCTCCCGATTACAACGGTATGTGTATTTTTTCCCTAGCCCATTCTGGTTAAGCGTTTGGTGCAGCAGAATTGCGAAAAATTTGTTGTCTTCTAAACCATTTCTTAGCTTCAAACTCCCATATCTCGCGAACGGATTGACTTAACCGAAAAATTCCTATTGCGTCTGAAAGTAGAAACTCGCCCGATTACAACGGTACGTGTATTTTTCCCCTAGGGCATTCTGGTTAAGCGATTGGAGCAGCAGAAGTGCGAAAAATTTGTTGTCTTGTCAACCATTTCTTAGCTTCAAAGTCCCATATCTCGCGAACGGATTGACCTAACCCAAAAATTCCTATTGTGTCTGAATGTAGAAACTCGCCCGATTACAACGGTATGCGTATTTTTTCCCTAGGCCATTCTGGTTAAGCGTTTGGAGCAGCAGATTTGCGAAAAATTTGTTGTCTTCTCAACCATTTCTTAGCTTCAAACTCTCATATCTCGCGAACGGATTGACCTAACCCAAAAATTCCTATTGCATTTGAATGTAGAAACTCGCCCGATTACAACGGTATGTGTATTTTTTCCCTAGGCCATTCTGGTTAAGAGTTTGGAGCAGCAAAATTGCGAAAAATTTTTTGCCTTCTCAACCATTTCTTGTCTTCAAACTCCCATATCTCGCGAACGGATTGACCTAACCCAAAAATTCCTTATGCATCTGAAAGAAGAAACTCGCCCGGTTACAACGGTACGTGTATTTCTCCCCTAGGGCATTCTGGTTAAGCGGTTGGAGCAGCAGAAGTGCGAAAAATTTGTTGTCTTGTCAACCATTTCTTAGCTTCAATGTCCCATATCTCGCGAACGGATTGACCGATCCCAAAAATTCCTATTTTAACTGAATGTAGAAACTCGCCCGATTACAACTGTATGGGTATTTTTTCCCTAGGCCATTCTGGTTAATCGTTTGGATCAGCAGAATTGCGAAAAATTTTATGCCTTCTCAACCATTTCTTGGCTTCAAACTCCCATATCTCGCGAACGGATTGACCAAACCCAAAAATTCCTGTTGCTTGTGAAAGTAGAAACTCTCCCGATTACAACGGTATGTGTATTTTTCCCCTACCCCTTTCTGGTTAAGAGTTTGGAGCAGCAGAATTGCGAAAAATTTTTTGCCTTCTCAACCATTTCTTGGCTTCAAACTCCCATATCTCGCGAACGGATTGACCTAACCCAAAAATTCCTATTGCATCTGAAAGTAGACACTCGCCCGACTACAGCGGTATGTGTATTTTTTCCCTAGGCCATTCTGGTTAATCGTTTGGATCAGCAGAATTGCGAAAAATTTTATGCCTTCTCAACCATTTCTTGGCTTCAAACTCCCATATCTCGCGAACGGATTGTCCTAACCCAAAAATTCCTGTTGCGTCTGAAAGTAGAAACTCGCCCAATTACAACGGTATCTGAATTTTTTCCCTAGCCCATTCTGGTTAAGCGTTTGGAGCAGCAGAATTGCGAAAAATTTGTTGTCTTCTCAACCATTTCTTAGATTCAAAGTCCCATATCTCGCGAACGGATTGACCAAACCCAAAAATTCCTTCTGCGTCTGAAAGTAGAAACTCGCCCGACTACAGCGGTATGTGTATTTTTTCCCGAGGCCATTCTGGTTAAGCGTTTGGATCAGCAGAATTGCGAAAAATTTTATGCCTTCTCAACCATTTCTTGGCTTCAAACTCCCATATCTCGCGAACGGATTGACCAAACCCAAAAATTCCTGTTGCTTGTGAAGGTAGAAACTCTCCCGATTACAACGGTATGTGTATTTTTCCCTACCCCAGTCTGGTTAAGCGTTTGGAGCAGCAGAATTGCGATAAATTTGTTGTCTTCTCAACCATTTCTTAGCTTCAAAGTCCCATATCTCGCGAACGGATTGACTTAACTGAAAAATTCCTATTGCGTCTGAAAGTAGAAACTCGCCCGATTACAACGGTACGTGTATTTTCCCCTAGGGCATTCTGGTTAAGCGATTGGAGCAGCAGAAGTGCGAAAAATTTGTTGTCTTGTCAACCATTTCTTAGCTTCAAAGTCCCATATCTCGCGAACGGATTGACCGAACCCAAAAATTCCTATTTTAACTGAATGTAGAAACTCGCCCGATTACAACGGTATGTGTATTTTTTCCCTAGGCCATTCTGGTTAAGAGTTTGGAGCAGCAGAATTGCGAAAAATTTTTTGCCTTCTCAACCATTTCTTGGCTTCAAACTCCCATATCTCGCGAACGGATAGACCTAACCCAAAAATTCCTGTTGCGTCTGAAAGTAGAAACTCGCCCGATTACAACGGTATGTGTATTTTTTCCCTAGCCCATTCTGGTTAAGCGTTTGGTGCAGCAGAATTGCGAAAAATTTGTTGTCTTCTAAACCATTTCTTAGCTTCTAACTCCCATATCTCGCGAACGGATTGACTTAACCGAAAAATTCCTATTGCGTCTGAAAGTAGAAACTCGCCCGATTACAACGGTACGTGTATTTTTCCCCTAGGGCATTCTGGTTAAGCTATTGGAGCAGCAGAAGTGCGAAAAATTTGTTGTCTTGTCAACCATTTCTTAGCTTCAAAGTCCCATATCTCGCGAACGGATTGACCTAACCCAAAAATTCCTATTGTGTCTGAATGTAGAAACTCGCCCGATTACAACGGTATGCGTATTTTTTCCCTAGGCCATTCTGGTTAAGAGTTTGGAGCA
The DNA here is from genome assembly GCF_051014685.1 of Ptiloglossa arizonensis. Lineage (NCBI taxonomy): Eukaryota > Metazoa > Arthropoda > Insecta > Hymenoptera > Colletidae > Ptiloglossa > Ptiloglossa arizonensis. The sequence goes on from NW_027479382.1 coordinate 65,161, forward strand.
GCAAAATTGCGAAAAATTTTTTGCCTTCTCAACCATTTCTTAGCTTCAATGTCCCATATCTCGCGAACGGATTGACCGATCCCAAAAATTCCTATTTTAACTGAATGTAGAAACTCGCCCGATTACAACGGTATGTGTATTTTTTCCCTAGGCCATTCTGGTTAATCGTTTGGATCAGCAGAATTGCGAAAAATTTTATGCCTTCTCAACCATTTCTTGGCTTCAAACTCCCAAATCTCGCGAACGGATTGTCCTAACCCAAAAATTCCTGTTGCGTCTGAAAGTAGAAACTCGCCCAATTACAACGGTATCTGAATTTTTTCCCTAGCCCATTCTGGTTAAGCGTTTGGAGCAGCAGAATTGCGAAAAATTTGTTGTCTTCTCAACCATTTCTTAGATTCAAAGTCCCATATCTCGCGAACGGATTGACCAAACCCAAAAATTCCTTCTGCGTCTGAAAGTAGAAACTCGCCCGACTACAGCGGTATGTGTATTTTTTCCCGAGGCCATTCTGGTTAAGCGTTTGGATCAGCAGAATTGCGAAAAATTTTATGCCTTCTCAACCATTTCTTGGCTTCAAACTCCCATATCTCGCGAACGGATTGACCAAACCCAAAAATTCCTGTTGCTTGTGAAGGTAGAAACTCTCCCGATTACAACGGTATGTGTATTTTTCCCTACCCCAGTCTGGTTAAGCGTTTGGAGCAGCAGAATTGCGATAAATTTGTTGTCTTCTCAACCATTTCTTAGCTTCAAAGTCCCATATCTCGCGAACGGATTGACTTAACTGAAAAATTCCTATTGCGTCTGAAAGTAGAAACTCGCCCGATTACAACGGTACGTGTATTTTCCCCTAGGGCATTCTGGTTAAGCGATTGGAGCAGCAGAAGTGCGAAAAATTTGTTGTCTTGTCAACCATTTCTTAGCTTCAAAGTCCCATATCTCGCGAACGGATTGACCGAACCCAAAAATTCCTATTTTAACTGAATGTAGAAACTCGCCCGATTACAACGGTATGTGTATTTTTTCCCTAGGCCATTCTGGTTAAGCGTTTGGAGCAGCAGAATTGCGAAAAATTTTTTGCCTTCTCAACCATTTCTTGGCTTCAAACTCCCATATCTCGCGAACGGATAGACCTAACCCAAAAATTCCTGTTGCGTCTGAAAGTAGAAACTCGCCCGATTACAACGGTATGTGTATTTTTTCCCTAGCCCATTCTGGTTAAGCGTTTGGTGCAGCAGAATTGCGAAAAATTTGTTGTCTTCTAAACCATTTCTTAGCTTCTAACTCCCATATCTCGCGAACGGATTGACTTAACCGAAAAATTCCTATTGCGTCTGAAAGTAGAAACTCGCCCGATTACAACGGTACGTGTATTTTTTCCCTAGGCCATTCTGGTTAAGCGTTTGGAGCAGCAGATTTGCGAAAAATTTGTTGTCTTCTCAACCATTTCTTAGCTTCAAACTCTCATATCTCGCGAACGGATTGACCTAACCCAAAAATTCCTATTGCATTTGAATGTAGAAACTCGCCCGATTACAACGGTACGTGTATTTTTCCCCTAGGGCATTCTGGTTAAGCGATTGGAGCAGCAGAAGTGCGAAAAATTTGTTGTCTTGTCAACCATTTCTTAGCTTCAAAGTCCCATATCTCGCGAACGGATTGACCTAACCCAAAAATTCCTATTGTGTCTGAATGTAGAAACTCGCCCGATTACAACGGTATGCGTATTTTTTCCCTAGGCCATTCTGGTTAAGCGTTTGGAGCAGCAGATTTGCGAAAAATTTGTTGTCTTCTCAACCATTTCTTAGCTTCAAACTCTCATATCTCGCGAACGGATTGACCTAACCCAAAAATTCCTATTGCATTTGAATGTAGAAACTCGCCCGATTACAACGGTATGTGTATTTTTTCCCTAGGCCATTCTGGTTAAGAGTTTGGAGCAGCAAAATTGCGAAAAATTTTTTGCCTTCTCAACCATTTCTTGTCTTCAAACTCCCATATCTCGCGAACGGATTGACCTAACCCAAAAATTCCTTATGCATCTGAAAGAAGAAACTCGCCCGGTTACAACGGTACGTGTATTTCTCCCCTAGGGCATTCTGGTTAAGCGGTTGGAGCAGCAGAAGTGCGAAAAATTTGTTGTCTTGTCAACCATTTCTTAGCTTCAATGTCCCATATCTCGCGAACGGATTGACCGATCCCAAAAATTCCTATTTTAACTGAATGTAGAAACTCGCCCGATTACAACTGTATGGGTATTTTTTCCCTAGGCCATTCTGGTTAATCGTTTGGATCAGCAGAATTGCGAAAAATTTTATGCCTTCTCAACCATTTCTTGGCTTCAAACTCCCATATCTCGCGAACGGATTGACCAAACCCAAAAATTCCTGTTGCTTGTGAAAGTAGAAACTCTCCCGATTACAACGGTATGTGTATTTTTCCCCTACCCCTTTCTGGTTAAGAGTTTGGAGCAGCAGAATTGCGAAAAATTTTTTGCCTTCTCAACCATTTCTTGGCTTCAAACTCCCATATCTCGCGAACGGATTGACCTAACCCAAAAATTCCTATTGCATCTGAAAGTAGACACTCGCCCGACTACAGCGGTATGTGTATTTTTTCCCTAGGCCATTCTGGTTAATCGTTTGGATCAGCAGAATTGCGAAAAATTTTATGCCTTCTCAACCATTTCTTGGCTTCAAACTCCCATATCTCGCGAACGGATTGTCCTAACCCAAAAATTCCTGTTGCGTCTGAAAGTAGAAACTCGCCCAATTACAACGGTATCTGAATTTTTTCCCTAGCCCATTCTGGTTAAGCGTTTGGAGCAGCAGAATTGCGAAAAATTTGTTGTCTTCTCAACCATTTCTTAGATTCAAAGTCCCATATCTCGCGAACGGATTGACCAAACCCAAAAATTCCTTCTGCGTCTGAAAGTAGAAACTCGCCCGACTACAGCGGTATGTGTATTTTTTCCCGAGGCCATTCTGGTTAAGCGTTTGGATCAGCAGAATTGCGAAAAATTTTATGCCTTCTCAACCATTTCTTGGCTTCAAACTCCCATATCTCGCGAACGGATTGACCAAACCCAAAAATTCCTGTTGCTTGTGAAGGTAGAAACTCTCCCGATTACAACGGTATGTGTATTTTTCCCTACCCCAGTCTGGTTAAGCGTTTGGAGCAGCAGAATTGCGATAAATTTGTTGTCTTCTCAACCATTTCTTAGCTTCAAAGTCCCATATCTCGCGAACGGATTGACTTAACTGAAAAATTCCTATTGCGTCTGAAAGTAGAAACTCGCCCGATTACAACGGTACGTGTATTTTCCCCTAGGGCATTCTGGTTAAGCGATTGGAGCAGCAGAAGTGCGAAAAATTTGTTGTCTTGTCAACCATTTCTTAGCTTCAAAGTCCCATATCTCGCGAACGGATTGACCGAACCCAAAAATTCCTATTTTAACTGAATGTAGAAACTCGCCCGATTACAACGGTATGTGTATTTTTTCCCTAGGCCATTCTGGTTAAGAGTTTGGAGCAGCAGAATTGCGAAAAATTTTTTGCCTTCTCAACCATTTCTTGGCTTCAAACTCCCATATCTCGCGAACGGATAGACCTAACCCAAAAATTCCTGTTGCGTCTGAAAGTAGAAACTCGCCCGATTACAACGGTATGTGTATTTTTTCCCTAGCCCATTCTGGTTAAGCGTTTGGTGCAGCAGAATTGCGAAAAATTTGTTGTCTTCTAAACCATTTCTTAGCTTCTAACTCCCATATCTCGCGAACGGATTGACTTAACCGAAAAATTCCTATTGCGTCTGAAAGTAGAAACTCGCCCGATTACAACGGTACGTGTATTTTTCCCCTAGGGCATTCTGGTTAAGCTATTGGAGCAGCAGAAGTGCGAAAAATTTGTTGTCTTGTCAACCATTTCTTAGCTTCAAAGTCCCATATCTCGCGAACGGATTGACCTAACCCAAAAATTCCTATTGTGTCTGAATGTAGAAACTCGCCCGATTACAACGGTATGCGTATTTTTTCCCTAGGCCATTCTGGTTAAGAGTTTGGAGCAGCAAAATTGCGAAAAATTTTTTGCCTTCTCAACCATTTCTTAGCTTCAATGTCCCATATCTCGCGAACGGATTGACCGATCCCAAAAATTCCTATTTTAACTGAATGTAGAAACTCGCCCGATTACAACGGTATGTGTATTTTTTCCCTAGGCCATTCTGGTTAATCGTTTGGATCAGCAGAATTGCGAAAAATTTTATGCCTTCTCAACCATTTCTTGGCTTCAAACTCCCAAATCTCGCGAACGGATTGTCCTAACCCAAAAATTCCTGTTGCGTCTGAAAGTAGAAACTCGCCCAATTACAACGGTATCTGAATTTTTTCCCTAGCCCATTCTGGTTAAGCGTTTGGAGCAGCAGAATTGCGAAAAATTTGTTGTCTTCTCAACCATTTCTTAGATTCAAAGTCCCATATCTCGCGAACGGATTGACCAAACCCAAAAATTCCTTCTGCGTCTGAAAGTAGAAACTCGCCCGACTACAGCGGTATGTGTATTTTTTCCCGAGGCCATTCTGGTTAAGCGTTTGGATCAGCAGAATTGCGAAAAATTTTATGCCTTCTCAACCATTTCTTGGCTTCAAACTCCCATATCTCGCGAACGGATTGACCAAACCCAAAAATTCCTGTTGCTTGTGAAGGTAGAAACTCTCCCGATTACAACGGTATGTGTATTTTTCCCTACCCCAGTCTGGTTAAGCGTTTGGAGCAGCAGAATTGCGATAAATTTGTTGTCTTCTCAACCATTTCTTAGCTTCAAAGTCCCATATCTCGCGAACGGATTGACTTAACTGAAAAATTCCTATTGCGTCTGAAAGTAGAAACTCGCCCGATTACAACGGTACGTGTATTTTCCCCTAGGGCATTCTGGTTAAGCGATTGGAGCAGCAGAAGTGCGAAAAATTTGTTGTCTTGTCAACCATTTCTTAGCTTCAAAGTCCCATATCTCGCGAACGGATTGACCGAACCCAAAAATTCCTATTTTAACTGAATGTAGAAACTCGCCCGATTACAACGGTATGTGTATTTTTTCCCTAGGCCATTCTGGTTAAGCGTTTGGAGCAGCAGAATTGCGAAAAATTTTTTGCCTTCTCAACCATTTCTTGGCTTCAAACTCCCATATCTCGCGAACGGATAGACCTAACCCAAAAATTCCTGTTGCGTCTGAAAGTAGAAACTCGCCCGATTACAACGGTATGTGTATTTTTTCCCTAGCCCATTCTGGTTAAGCGTTTGGTGCAGCAGAATTGCGAAAAATTTGTTGTCTTCTAAACCATTTCTTAGCTTCTAACTCCCATATCTCGCGAACGGATTGACTTAACCGAAAAATTCCTATTGCGTCTGAAAGTAGAAACTCGCCCGATTACAACGGTACGTGTATTTTTTCCCTAGGCCATTCTGGTTAAGCGTTTGGAGCAGCAGATTTGCGAAAAATTTGTTGTCTTCTCAACCATTTCTTAGCTTCAAACTCTCATATCTCGCGAACGGATTGACCTAACCCAAAAATTCCTATTGCATTTGAATGTAGAAACTCGCCCGATTACAACGGTACGTGTATTTTTCCCCTAGGGCATTCTGGTTAAGCTATTGGAGCAGCAAAATTGCGAAAAATTTTTTGCCTTCTCAACCATTTCTTGTCTTCAAACTCCCATATCTCGCGAACGGATTGACCTAACCCAAAAATTCCTTATGCATCTGAAAGAAGAAACTCGCCCGGTTACAACGGTACGTGTATTTTTCCCCTAGGGCATCCTGGTTAAGCGGTTGGAGCAGCAGATTTGCGAAAAATTTGTTGTCTTCTCAACCATTTCTTAGCTTCAAACTCTCATATCTCGCGAACGGATTGACCTAACCCAAAAATTCCTATTGCATTTGAATGTAGAAACTCGCCCGGTTACAACGGTACGTGTATTTTTCCCCTAGGCCATTCTGGTTAAGCGTTTGGAGCAGCAGAATTGCGAAAAATTTTTTGCCTTCTCAACCATTTCTTGGCCTCAAACTCCCATATCTCGCGAACGGATTGACCAAACCCAAAATTCCTGCTGCGTCTGAAAGTAGAAACTCGCCCGATTACAACGGTATGCGTATTTTTCCCCTAGGCCATTCTGGTTAAGCGTTTGAAGCAGCATAATTGCGAAAAATTTTTTGTCTTCTCAACCATTTCTTGGCTTCAAACTCCCATATCTCGCGAACGGATTGACCTAACCTAAAAATTCCTATTGCACCTGAAAGTAGAACCTCGCCCGATTACAACGGTAGGTGTATTTTTTCCCTAGGCCATTCTGGTTAAGCGTTTGGAGCAGCAGAATTGTGAACAATTTTTTGCCCTCTCTACCATTTCTTGGCTTCAAACTCCCACATCTCGCGAATGGATTGACCTAACCCAAAAATTCCTATTGCATCTGAAAGTAGAAACTCGCCCGATTACAACGGTATGTGTATTTTTTCCCCAGACCATTCTGGTTAAGCGTTTGGAGCAGCAGAATTGCGAAAAATTTTTTGCTTCCTCAACCATTTCTTGGCTTCAAACTCCCGTATCTTGCGAACGGATTGACCTAACCCAAAAATTCCTATTGCATCTGAAAGTAGACACTCGCCCGACTACAGCGGTACGTGTATTTTTCCCCTAGGCCATTCTGGTTAAACGATAGCAGCAGCAGAAGTGCGAAAAATTTGTTGTCTTGTCAACCATTTCTTAGCTTGAAAGTCCCATATCTCGCGAACGGATTGACCAGACCCAAAAATTCCTATTGTAACTGAAAGTAGAAACTCGCCCGATTACAACGGTATGTGTATTTTTTCCCTAGACCATTCTGGTTAAGCGTTTGGAGCAGCAGAATTGCGAAAAATTTGTTGTCTTGTCAACCATTTCTTAGCTTCAAAGTCCCATATCTCGCGAACGGATTGACCGAACCCAACAGTTCCTATTGTAACTGAAAGTAGAAACTCGCCCGATTACAACGGAATGCGTATTTTTTCCCTAGGCCATTCTGGTTAAGCGTTTGGAGCAGCAGATTTGCGAAAAATTTTTTGCCTTCTCAAACATTTCTTGGCTTCAAACTCCCATATCTCGCGAACGGATTGACCTAACCCAAAAATTCCTGTTGCGCCTGAAAGTAGAACCTCGCCCGATTACAACGGTATGTGTATTTTTTCCCTAGGCCATTCTGGTTAAGCGTTTGGAGCAGCAGAATTGCGAAACATTTGTGGTCTTCTCAACCATTTCTTAGCTTCAAAGTCCCATATCTCGCGAACGGATTGTCCTAACCCAAAAATTCCTATCGCATTTGAAAGCAGAAACTCGCCTGATTACAACGGTACGTGTATTTTTCCCCTAGGCCATTCTGGTTAAGCGTTTGGATCAGCAGAATTGCGAAAAGTTTTATGCCTTCTCAAACATTTGTTGGCTTCAAACTACCATATCTCGCGAACGGATTGACCAAACCCAAAAATTCCTGTAGCTTGTGAAAGTAGAAACTCTCCCGATTACAACGGTATGTGTATTTTTTCCGTAGCCCATTCTGGTTAAGCGTTTGGAGCAGCAGAATTGCGTAAAATTTGTTGTCTTCTCAACCATTTCTAAGCTTCAAAGTCCCATATCTCGCGAACGGATTGACCGAACCCAAAAATTCCTATTGTAACTGAAAGTAGAAACTCGCCCGATTACAACGGTATGTGTATTTTTACCTTACGCCATTCTGGTTAAGCGTTTGGAGCAGCAGAATTGCGAAAAATTATTTGCCTTCTCAACCATTTCTTAACTTCAAACACCCATATCTCGCGAACGGATTGACTTAACCGAAAAATTCCTATTGCGTCTGAAAGTAGAGCCTCGCCCGATTACAACGGTACGTGTATTTTTCCCCTAGGCCATTCTGGTTAAGCGTTTGGATCAGCAGAATTGCGAAAATTTTATGCCTTCTCAACCATTTCTTGGCTTCAAACTCCCATATCTCGCGAACGGACTGACCAAACCCAAAAATTCCTGTAGCATGTGAAAGTAGAAACTCTCCCGATTACAACGGTATGTGTATTTTTTCCGTAGCGCATTCTGGTTAAGCGTTTGGAGCAGCAGAATTGCGTAAAATTTGTTGTCTTCTCAACCATTTCTTAGCTTCAAAGTCCCATATCTCGCGAACGGATTGACCAAACCCAAAAATTCCTGCTGCGTCTGAAAGTAGAAACTCGCCCGATTACAACGGTGTGCGTATTTTTACCCTACGCCATTCTGGTTAAGCGTTTGGAGCAGCAGAATTGCGAAAAATTTTTTGCCTTCTCAACCATTTCTTAGCTTCAAACTCCCATATCTCGCGAACGGATTGACCAAACCCAAACATTCCTGTTGCTTGTGAAAGTAGAAACTCTCGCGATTACAACGGTATGTGTATTTTTTCCCTAGCCCATTCTGGTTAAGCGTTTGGATCAGCAGAATTGCGAAAAATGTTATGCCTTCTCAACCATTTCTTGGCTTCAAACTCCCATATCTCGCGAATGGATTGACCAAACCCAAACATTCCTGTTGCTTGTGAAAGTAGAAACTCTCGCGATTACAACGGTATGTGTATTTTTTCCCTAGCCCATTCTGGTTAAGCGTTTGGATCAGCAGAATTGCGAAAAATGTTATGCCTTCTCAACCATTTCTTGGCTTCAAACTCCCATATCTCGCGAATGGATTGACCAAACCCAAACATTCCTGTTGCTTGTGAAAGTAGAAACTCTCGCGATTACAACGGTATGTGTATTTTTTCCCTAGCCCATTCTGGTTAAGCGTTTGGAGCAGCAGAATTGCGAAAAATTTGTTGTCTTCTCATCCATTTCTTAGCTTCAAAGCCCCATATCTCGCGAACGGATTGACCAAACCCAAAAATTCCTTCTGCGTCTGAAAGTAGAAACTCGCCCGATTACAACGGTATGCGTATTTTTTCCCTAGGCCATTCTAGTTAAGCGTTTGGAGCAGCAGAAGTGCGAAAAATTTGTTGTCTTCTGAACCATTTCTTAGCTTCAAACTCTCATATCTCGCGAACGGATTGTCCTAACCCAAAAATTCCTATTGCATCTGAAAGTAGAGCCTCGCCCGATTACAACGGTACGTGTATTTTTCCCCTAGGCCATTCTGGTTGAGCGATTGGAGCAGCAGAAGTGCGAAAAATTTGTTGTCTTGTCAACCATTTCTTAGCTTGAAAGTCCCATCTCTCGCGAACGGATTGTCCTAACCCAAAAATTTCTGTCGCATTTGAAAGCAGACACTCGCCCGATTACAACGGTACGTGTATTTTTCCCCTAGGCCATTCTGGTTAAGCGTTTGGAGCAGCAGAATTGTGAAAAATTTTTTGCCTTCTCTACCATTTCTTGGCTTCAAACTCCCATATCTCGCGAACGGATTGACCTAACCCAGAAATTCCTATTGCATCTGAAAGTAGACACTCGCCCGACTACAGCGGTATGTGTATTTTTTCCCTAGGCCGTTCTGGTTAAGCGTTTGGATCAGCAGAATTGCGAAAAATTTTATGCCTTCTCAACCATTTCTTGGCTTCAAACTCCCATATCTCGCGAACGGATTGACCATACCCAAAAATTCCTGTTGCTTGTGAAAGTAGAAACTCGCCCGATTACAACGGTACGTGTATTTTTCCCCTAGGGCATTCTGGTTAAGCGATTGGAGCAGCAGAAGTGCGAAAAATTTGTTGTCTTGTCAACCATTCCTTAGCTTCAAAGACCCATATCTCGCGTACGGATTGACCGAACCCAAAAATTCCTATTGTAACTGAAAGTAGAAACTCGCCCGATTACAACGGTATGTGTATTCTTTCCCTAGGGCATTCTGGTTAAGCGTTTGGAGCAGCAGAATTGCGAAAAATTTTTTGCCTTCTCAACCATTTCTTGGCTTCAAGCTCCCATATCTCGCGAACGGATTGACCTAACCCAAAAATTCCTATTGCATCTGAAAGAAGAAACTCGCCCGATTACAACGGTATGTGTATTTTTTCCCTAGGCCATTCTAGTTAAGCGTTTGGAGCAGCAGAATTGCGAAAAATTTGTTGTCTTCTCAACCATTTCTTAGCTTCAAAGTCCCATATCTCGCGAACGGATTGTCCTAACCCAAAAATTCCTATTGCATTTGAAAGTAGAAACTCGCCCGATTACAACGGTGCGTGTATTTTTCCCCTAGGCCATACTGGTTAAGCGTTTGGATCAGCAGAATTGCGAAAAATTTTATGCCTTCTCAACCATTTCTTGGATTCAAACTCCCATATCTCGCGAACGGATTGACCAAACCCAAACATTCCTGTTGCTTGTGAAAGTAGAAACTCTCGCGATTACAACGGTATGTGTATTTTTTCCCTAGCCCATTCTGGTTAAGCGTTTGGATCAGCAGAATTGCGAAAAATGTTATGCCTTCTCAACCATTTCTTGGCTTCAAACTCCCATATCTCGCGAATGGATTGACCAAACCCAAACATTCCTGTTGCTTGTGAAAGTAGAAACACTCGCGATTGCAACGGTATGTGTATTTTTTCCCTAGCCCATTCTGGTTAAGCGTTTGGAGCAGCAGAATTGCGAAAAATTTGTTGTCTTCTCATCCATTTCTTAGCTTCAAAGCCCCATATCTCGCGAACGGATTGACCAAACCCAAAAATTCCTTCTGCGTCTGAAAGTAGAAACTCGCCCGATTACAACGGTATGCGTATTTTTTCCCTAGGCCATTCTAGTTAAGCGTTTGGAGCAGCAGAAGTGCGAAAAATTTGTTGTCTTCTGAACCATTTCTTAGCTTCAAACTCTCATATCTCGCGAACGGATTGTCCTAACCCAAAAATTCCTATTGCATCTGAAAGTAGAAACTCGCCCGATTACAACGGTATGTGTATTTTTTCCCTAGCCCATTCTGGTTAAGCGTTTGGAGCAGCAGAATTGCGAAAAATTTGTTGTCTTCTCAACCATTTCTTAGCTTCAGATTCCCATATCTCGCGAACGGATAGACCAAACCCAAAAATTCCTGCTGCGTCTGAAAGTAGAAACTCGCCCGATTACAACGGTATGTGTATTATTTCCCTAGCCCACTCTGGTTAAGCGTTTGGAGCAGCAGAATTGCGAAAAATTTGTTGTCTTCTCATCCATTTCTTAGCTTCAAAGTCCCACATCTCGCGAACGGATTGACCAAACCCAAAAATTCCTTCTGCGTCTGAAAGTAGAAACTCGCCCGATTACAACGGTACGTGTATTTTTTCCCTAGCCCATTCTGGTTAAGCGTTTGGAGCAGCAGAATTGCGAAAAATTTGTTGTCTTCTCAGCCATTTCTTAGCTTCAAAGTCCCACATCTCGCGAACGGATTGACCAAACCCAAAAATTCCTTCTGCGTCTGAAAGTAGAAACTCGCCCGATTACAACGGTAAGTGTATTTTTTCCCTAGGCCATTCTAGTTAAGCGTTTGGAGCAGCAGAAGTGCGAAAGATTTGTTGTCTTCTGAACCATTTCTTAGCTTCAAACTCTCATATCTCGCGAACGGATTGTCCTAACCCAAAAATTCCTATTGCATCTGAAAGTAGAAACTCGCCCGACTACAGCGGTATGTGTATTTTTTCCCTAGGCCATTCTGGATAAGCGTTTGGAGCAGCAGAATTGCGAAAAATCTTTTGCCTTCCCAACCATTTCTTGGCTTCAAACTCCCATATCTCGCGAACGGATTGAACTAACCCAAAAATTCCTGTTGCGTCTGAAAGTAGAAACTCGCCCGATTACAACGGTATGTGTATTTCTTCCCCAGCCCATTCTGGTTAAGCGGTTGGAGCAGCAGAAGTGCGAAAAATTTGTTGTCTTGTCAACCATTTCTTAGCTTCAAAGTCCCATATCTCGCGAACGGATTGACCAAACCCAAAAATTCCTGCTGCGTCTGAAAGTAGAAACTCGCCCGATTACAACGGTGTGCGTATTTTTACCCTACGCCATTCTGTTTAAGCGTTTGGAGCAGCAGAATTGCGAAAAATTTTTTGCCTTCTCAACCATTTCTTAGCTTCAAACTCCCATATCTCGCGAACGGATTGACCAAACCCAAACATTCCTGTTGCTTGTGAAAGTAGAAACTCTCGCGATTACAACGGTATGTGTATTTTTTCCCTAGCCCATTCTGGTTAAGCGTTTGGATCAGCAGAATTGCGAAAAATGTTATGCCTTCTCAACCATTTCTTGGCTTCAAACTCCCATATCTCGCGAATGGATTGACCAAACCCAAACATTCCTGTTGCTTGTGAAAGTAGAAACTCTCGCGATTACAACGGTATGTGTATTTTTTCCCTAGCCCATTCTGGTTAAGCGTTTGGATCAGCAGAATTGCGAAAAATGTTATGCCTTCTCAACCATTTCTTGGCTTCAAACTCCCATATCTCGCGAATGGATTGACCAAACCCAAACATTCCTGTTGCTTGTGAAAGTAGAAACTCTCGCGATTACAACGGTATGTGTATTTTTTCCCTAGCCCATTCTGGTTAAGCGTTTGGAGCAGCAGAATTGCGAAAAATTTGTTGTCTTCTCATCCATTTCTTAGCTTCAAACTCTCATATCTCGCGAACGGATTGTCCTAACCCAAAAATTCCTATTGCATCTGAAAGTAGAGCCTCGCCCGATTACAACGGTACGTGTATTTTTCCCCTAGGCCATTCTGGTTGAGCGATTGGAGCAGCAGAAGTGCGAAAAATTTGTTGTCTTGTCAACCATTTCTTAGCTTGAAAGTCCCATATCTCGCGAACGGATTGTCCTAACCCAAAAATTCCTATCGCATTTGAAAGCAGACACTCGCCCGATTACAACGGTACGTGTATTTTTCCCCTAGGCCATTCTGGTTAAGCGTTTGGAGCAGCAGAATTGTGAAAAATTTTTTGCCTTCTCTACCATTTCTTGGCTTCAAACTCCCATATCTCGCGAACGGATTGACCTAACCCAGAAATTCCTATTGCATCTGAAAGTAGACACTCGCCCGACTACAGCCGTATGTGTATTTTTTCCCTAGGCCGTTCTGGTTAAGCGTTTGGATCAGCAGAATTGCGAAAAATTTTATGCCTTCTCAACCATTTCTTGGCTTCAAACTCCCATATCTCGCGAACGGATTGACCATACCCAAAAATTCCTGTTGCATGTGAAAGTAGAAACTCGCCCGATTACAACGGTACGTGTATTTTTCCCCTAGGGCATTCTGGTTAAGCGATTGGAGCAGCAGAAGTGCGAAAAATTTGTTGTCTTGTCAACCATTCCTTAGCTTCAAAGACCCATATCTCGCGTACGGATTGACCGAACCCAAAAATTCCTATTGTAACTGAAAGTAGAAACTCGCCCGATTACAACGGTATGTGTATTCTTTCCCTAGGGCATTCTGGTTAAGCGTTTGGAGCAGCAGAATTGCGAAAAATTTTTTGCCTTCTCAACCATTTCTTGGCTTCAAGCTCCCATATCTCGCGAACGGATTGACCTAACCCAAAAATTCCTATTGCATCTGAAAGAAGAAACTCGCCCGATTACAACGGTATGTGTATTTTTTCCCTAGGCCATTCTGGTTAAGCGTTTGGAGCAGCAGAATTGCGAAAAATTTGTTGTCTTCTCAACCATTTCTTAGCTTCAAAGTCCCATATCTCGCGAACGGATTGTCCTAACCCAAAAATTCCTATTGCATTTGAAAGTAGAAACTCGCCCGATTACAACGGTGCGTGTATTTTTCCCCTAGGCCATACTGGTTAAGCGTTTGGATCAGCAGAATTGCGAAAAATTTTATGCCTTCTCAACCATTTCTTGGATTCAAACTCCCATATCTCACGAACGGATTGACCAAACCCAAACATTCCTGTTGCTTGTGAAAGTAGAAACTCTCGCGATTACAACGGTATGTGTATTTTTTCCCTAGCCCATTCTGGTTAAGCGTTTGGATCAGCAGAATTGCGAAAAATGTTATGCCTTCTCAACCATTTCTTGGCTTCAAACTCCCATATCTCGCGAATGGATTGACCAAACCCAAACATTCCTGTTGCTTGTGAAAGAAGAAACTCTCGCGATTACAACGGTATGTGTATTTTTTCCCTAGCCCATTCTGGTTAAGCGTTTGGATCAGCAGAATTGCGAAAAATGTTATGCCTTCTCAACCATTTCTTGGCTTCAAACTCCCATATCTCGCGAATGGATTGACCAAACCCAAACATTCCTGTTGCTTGTGAAAGTAGAAACTCTCGCGATTACAACGGTATGTGTATTTTTTCCCTAGCCCATTCTGGTTAAGCGTTTGGAGCAGCAGAATTGCGAAAAATTTGTTGTCTTCTCATCCATTTCTTAGCTTCAAAGCCCCATATCTCGCGAACGGATTGACCAAACCCAAAAATTCGTTCTGCGTCTGAAAGTAGAAACTCGCCCGATTACAACGGTATGCGTATTTTTTCCCTAGGCCATTCTAGTTAAGCGTTTGGAGCAGCAGAAGTGCGAAAAATTTGTTGTCTTCTGAACCATTTCTTAGCTTCAAACTCTCATATCTCGCGAACGGATTGTCCTAACCCAAAAATTCCTATTGCATCTGAAAGTAGAAACTCGCCCGATTACAACGGTATGTGTATTTTTTCCCTAGCCCATTCTGGTTAAGCGTTTGGAGCAGCAGAATTGCGAAAAATTTGTTGTCTTCTCAACCATTTCTTAGCTTCAGATTCCCATATCTCGCGAACGGATAGACCAAACCCAAAAATTCCTGCTGCGTCTGAAAGTAGAAACTCGCCCGATTACAACGGTATGTGTATTTTTTCCCTAGCCCACTCTGGTTAAGCGTTTGGAGCAGCAGAATTGCGAAAAATTTGTTGTCTTCTCATCCATTTCTTAGCTTCAAAGTCCCACATCTCGCAAACGGATTGACCAAACCCAAAAATTCCTTCTGCGTCTGAAAGTAGAAACTCGCCCGATTACAACGGTACGTGTATTTTTTCCCTAGCCCATTCTGGTTAAGCGTTTGGAGCAGCAGAATTGCGAAAAATTTGTTGTCTTCTCAGCCATTTCTTAGCTTCAAAGTCCCACATCTCGCGAACGGATTGACCAAACCCAAAAATTCCTTCTGCGTCTGAAAGTAGAAACTCGCCCGATTACAACGGTATGTGTATTTTTTCCCTAGGCCATTCTAGTTAAGCGTTTGGAGCAGCAGAAGTGCGAAAGATTTGTTGTCTTCTGAACCATTTCTTAGCTTCAAACTCTCATATCTCGCGAACGGATTGTCCTAACCCAAAAATTCCTATTGCATCTGAAAGTAGAAACTCGCCCGACTACAGCGGTATGTGTATTTTTTCCCTAGGCCATTCTGGATAAGCGTTTGGAGCAGCAGAATTGCGAAAAATCTTTTGCCTTCCCAACCATTTCTTGGCTTCAAACTCCCATATCTCGCGAACGGATTGAACTAACCCAAAAATTCCTGTGGCGTCTGAAAGTAGAAGCTCGCCCGATTACAACGGTATGTGTATTTTTTCCCCAGCCCATTCTGGTTAAGCGTTTGGAGCAGCAGAAGCGCGAAAAATTTGTTGTCTTGTCAACCATTCCTTAGCTTCAAAGACCCATATCTCGCGTACGGATTGACCGAACCCAAAAATTCCTATTGTAACTGAAAGTAGAAACTCGCCCGATTACAACGGTATGTGTATTCTTTCCCTAGGGCATTCTGGTTAAGCGTTTGGAGCAGCAGAATTGCGAAAAATTTTTTGCCTTCTCAACCATTTCTTGGCTTCAAACTCCCATATCTCGCGAACGGATTAACCTAACCCAAAAATTCCTGTCGCGTCTGAAAGTAGAAACTCGCCCGATTACAACGGTATGTGTATTTTTTCCCTAGGCCATTCTGGTTAAGCGTTTGGAGCAGCAGAATTGCGAAAAATTTGTTGTCTTCTCAACCATTTCTTAGCTTCAAACTCCCATATCTCGCGAACGGATTGACCTAACCCAAAAATTCCTGTTGCTTGTGAAAGTAGAAACTCTCGCGATTACAACCGTATGTGTATTTTTTCCCTAGCCCATTCTGGTTAAGCGTTTGGATCAGCAGAATTGCGAAAAATGTTATGCCTTCTCAACCATTTCTTGGCTTCAAACTCCCATACCTCGCGAATGGATTGACCAAACCCAAAAATTCCTGTTGCTTGTGAAAGTAGAAACTCTCCCGATTACAACGGTATGTGTATTTTTTCACTAGCCCATTCTGGTTAAGCGTTTGGAGCAGCAGAATTGCGAAAAATTTGTTGTCTTCTCAACCATTTCTTAGCTTCAAAGTCCCATATCTCACGAACGGATTGACCAAACCCAAAAATTCCTTCTGCGTCTGAAAGTAGAAACTCGCCCGATTACAACGGTATGTGTATTCTTTCCCTAGGGCATTCTGGTTAAGCGTTTGGAGCAGCAGAATTGCGAAAAATTTTTTGCCTTCTCAACCATTTCTTGGCTTCAAGCTCCCATATCTCGCGAACGGATTGACCTAACCCAAAAATTCCTATTGCATCTGAAAGAAGAAACTCGCCCGATTACAACGGTATGTGTATTTTTTCCCTAGGCCATTCTGGTTAAGCGTTTGGAGCAGCAGAATTGCGAAAAATTTGTTGTCTTCTCAACCATTTCTTAGCTTCAAAGTCCCATATCTCGCGAACGGATTGTCCTAACCCAAAAATTCCTATTGCATTTGAAAGTAGAAACTCGCCCGATTACAACGGTGCGTGTATTTTTCCCCTAGGCCATACTGGTTAAGCGTTTGGATCAGCAGAATTGCGAAAAATTTTATGCCTTCTCAACCATTTCTTGGATTCAAACTCCCATATCTCACGAACGGATTGACCAAACCCAAACATTCCTGTTGCTTGTGAAAGTAGAAACTCTCGCGATTACAACGGTATGTGTATTTTTTCCCTAGCCCATTCTGGTTAAGCGTTTGGAGCAGCAGAATTGCGAAAAATTTGTTGTCTTCTCATCCATTTCTTAGCTTCAAAGCCCCATATCTCGCGAACGGATTGACCAAACCCAAAAATTCCTTCTGCGTCTGAAAGTAGAAACTCGCCCGATTACAACGGTATGCGTATTTTTTCCCTAGGCCATTCTAGTTAAGCGTTTGGAGCAGCAGAAGTGCGAAAAATTTGTTGTCTTCTGAACCATTTCTTAGCTTCAAACTCTCATATCTCGCGAACGGATTGTCCTAACCCAAAAATTCCTATTGCATCTGAAAGTAGAAACTCGCCCGATTACAACGGTATGTGTATTTTTTCCCTAGCCCATTCTGGTTAAGCGTTTGGAGCAGCAGAATTGCGAAAAATTTG
Source organism: Ptiloglossa arizonensis (assembly GCF_051014685.1). Lineage (NCBI taxonomy): Eukaryota > Metazoa > Arthropoda > Insecta > Hymenoptera > Colletidae > Ptiloglossa > Ptiloglossa arizonensis. Next base: position 82,519 of record NW_027479382.1, read on the forward strand.
TTGTCTTCCCAACCATTTCTTAGCTTCAGATTCCCATATCTCGCGAACGGATAGACCAAACCCAAAAATTCCTGCTGCGTCTGAAAGTAGAAACTCGCCCGATTACAACGGTATGTGTATTTTTTCCCTAGCCCACTCTGGTTAAGCGTTTGGAGCAGCAGAATTGCGAAAAATTTGTTGTCTTCTCATCCATTTCTTAGCTTCAAAGTCCCACATCTCGCGAACGGATTGACCAAACCCAAAAATTCCTTCTGCGTCTGAAAGTAGAAACTCGCCCGATTACAACGGTACGTGTATTTTTTCCCTAGCCCATTCTGGTTAAGCGTTTGGAGCAGCAGAATTGCGAAAAATTTGTTGTCTTCTCAGCCATTTCTTAGCTTCAAAGTCCCACATCTCGCGAACGGATTGACCAAACCCAAAAATTCCTTCTGCGTCTAAAAGTAGAAACTCGCCCGATTACAACGGTATGTGTATTTTTTCCCTAGGCCATTCTAGTTAAGCGTTTGGAGCAGCAGAAGTGCGAAAGATTTGTTGTCTTCTGAACCATTTCTTAGCTTCAAACTCTCATATCTCGCGAACGGATTGTCCTAACCCAAAAATTCCTATTGCATCTGAAAGTAGAAACTCGCCCGACTACAGCGGTATGTGTATTTTTTCCCTAGGCCATTCTGGATAAGCGTTTGGAGCAGCAGAATTGCGAAAAATCTTTTGCCTTCCCAACCATTTCTTGGCTTCAAACTCCCATATCTCGCGAACGGATTGAACTAACCCAAAAATTCCTGTTGCGTCTGAAAGTAGAAGCTCGCCCGATTACAACGGTATGTGTATTTTTTCCCCAGCCCATTCTGGTTAAGCGTTTGGAGCAGCAGAAGTGCGAAAAATTTGTTGTCTTGTCAACCATTCCTTAGCTTCAAAGACCCATATCTCGCGTACGGATTGACCGAACCCAAAAATTCCTATTGTAACTGAAAGTAGAAACTCGCCCGATTACAACGGTATGTGTATTCTTTCCCTAGGGCATTCTGGTTAAGCGTTTGGAGCAGCAGAATTGCGAAAAATTTTTTGCCTTCTCAACCATTTCTTGGCTTCAAACTCCCATACCTCGCGAACGGATTAACCTAACCCAAAAATTCCTGTCGCGTCTGAAAGTAGAAACTCGCCCGATTACAACGGTATGTGTATTTTTTCCCTAGGCCATTCTGGTTTAGCGTTTGGAGCAGCAGAATTGCGAAAAATTTGTTGTCTTCTCAACCATTTCTTAGCTTCAAACTCCCATATCTCGCGAACGGATTGACCTAACCCAAAAATTCCTGTTGCTTGTGAAAGTAGAAACTCTCGCGATTACAACCGAATGTGTATTTTTTCCCTAGCCCATTCTGGTTAAGCGTTTGGATCAGCAGAATTGCGAAAAATGTTATGCCTTCTCAACCATTTCTTGGCTTCAAACTCCCATACCTCGCGAATGGATTGACCAAACCCAAAAATTCCTGTTGCTTGTGAAAGTAGAAACTCTCCCGATTACAACGGTATGTGTATTTTTTCACTAGCCCATTCTGGTTAAGCGTTTGGAGCAGCAGAAGTGCGTAAAATTTGTTGTCTTCTGAACCATTTCTTAGCTTCAAACTCTCATATCTCGCGAACGGATTGTCCTAACCCAAAAATTGCTATTGCATCTGAAAGTAGACACTCGCCCGACTACAGCGGTATGTGTATTTTTTCCCTAGGCCATTCTGGTTAAGCGTTTGGATCAGCAGAATTGCGAAAATTTAATGCCTTCTCAACCATTTCTTGGCTTCAAACTCCCACATCTCGCGAACGGATTGACCAAACCCAAAAATTCCTATTGCATCTGAAAGTAGAAACTCGCCCGATTACAACGGTATGTGTATTTTTTCCCTAGGGCATTCTGGTTAAGCGTTTGGAGCAGCAGAATTGCGAAAAATCTTTTGCCTTCTCAACCATTTCTTGGCTTCAAACTCCCATATCTCGCGAACGGATTGACCTAACCCAAAAATTCCTGTTGCGTCTGAAAGTAGAAACTCGCCCGATTACAACGGTATGTGTATTTTTTCCCTAGCCCATTCTGGTTAAGCGTTTGGAGCAGCAGAATTGCGAAAAATTTGTTGTCTTCTCATCCATTTCTTAGCTTCAAAGTCCCACATCTCGCGAACGGATTGACCAAACCCAAAAATTCCTTCTGGGTCTGAAAGTAGAAACTCGCCCGATTACAACGGTACGTGTATTTTTCCCCTAGGGCATTCTGGTTAAGCGATTGGAGCAGCAGAAGTGCGAAAAATTTGTTGTCTTGTCAACCATTTCTTAACTTCAAAGTCCCATATCTCGCGAACGGATTAACCTAACCCAAAAATTCCTGTCGCGTCTGAAAGTAGAAACTCGCCCGATTACAACGGTATGTGTATTTTTTCCCTAGGCCATTCTGGTTAAGCGTTTGGAGCAGCAGAATTGCGAAAAATTTGTTGTCTTCTCAACCATTTCTTAGCTTCAAAGTCCCATATCTCACGAACGGATTGACCAAACCCAAAAATTCCTTCTGCGTCTGAAAGTAGAAACTCGCCCGATTACAACGGTATGCGTATTTTTTCCCTAGGCCATTCTAGTTAAGCGTTTGGAGCAGCAGAAGTGCGAAAAATTTGTTGTCTTCTGAACCATTTCTTAGCTTCAAACTCTCATATCTCGCGAACGGATTGTCCTAACCCAAAAATTGCTATTGCATCTGAAAGTAGACACTCGCCCGACTACAGCGGTATGTGTATTTTTTCCCTAGGCCATTCTGGTTAAGCGTTTGGATCAGCAGAATTGCGAAAATTTAATGCCTTCTCAACCATTTCTTGGCTTCAAACTCCCACATCTCGCGAACGGATTGACCAAACCCAAAAATTCCTGTTGCGTCTGAAAGTAGAAACTCGCCCGATTACAACGGTACGTGTATTTTTTCCCTAGGCCATTCTAGATAAGCGTTTGGAGCAGCAGAAGTGCGAAAGATTTGTTGTCTTCTGAACCATTTCTTAGCTTCAAACTCTCATATCTCGCGAACGGATTGTCCTAACCCAAAAATTCCTATTGCATCTGAAAGTAGAAACTAGCCCGAATACAACGGTATGTGTATTTTTTCCCTAGGGCATTCTGGATAAGCGTTTGGAGCAGCAGAATTGCGAAAAATCTTTTGCCTTCCCAACCATTTCTTGGCTTCAAACTCCCATATTTCGCGAACGGATTGACCTAACCCAAAAATTCCTGTTGCGTCTGAAAGTAGAAACTCGCCCGATTACAACGGTATGTGTATTTTTTCCCTAGCCCATTCTGGTTAAGCGTTTGGAGCAGCAGAAGTGCGAAAAATTTGTTGTCTTGTCAACCATTCCTTAGCTTCAAAGACCCATATCTCGCGTACGGATTGACCGAACCCAAAAATTCCTATTGCATCTGAAAGTAGAAACTCGCCCGATTACAACGGTATGTGTATTCTTTCCCTAGGGCATTCTGGTTAAGCGTTTGGAGCAGCAGAATTGCGAAAAATTTTTTGCCTTCTCAACCATTTCTTGGATTCAAACTCCCATACCTCGCGAACGGATTAACCTAACCCAAAAATTCCTGTCGCGTCTGAAAGTAGAAACTCGCCCGATTACAACGGTATGTGTATTTTTTCCCTAGGCCATTCTGGTTAAGCGTTTGGAGCAGCAGAATTGCGAAAAATTTGTTGTCTTCTCAACCATTTCTTAGCTTCAAACTCCCATATCTCGCGAACGGATTGACCTAACCCAAAAATTCCTGTTGCTTGTGAAAGTAGAAACTCTCGCGATTACAACCGAATGTGTATTTTTTCCCTAGCCCATTCTGGTTAAGCGTTTGGATCAGCAGAATTGCGAAAAATGTTATGCCTTCTCAACCATTTCTTGGCTTCAAACTCCCATACCTCGCGAATGGATTGACCAAACCCAAAAATTCCTGTTGCTTGTGAAAGTAGAAACTCTCCCGATTACAACGGTATGTGTATTTTTTCACTAGCCCATTCTGGTTAAGCGTTTGGAGCAGCAGAAGTGCGAAAAATTTGTTGTCTTCTGAACCATTTCTTAGCTTTAAACTCTCATATCTCGCGAACGGATTGTCCTAACCCAAAAATTGCTATTGCATCTGAAAGTAGACACTCGCCCGACTACAGCGGTATGTGTATTTTTTCCCTAGGCCATTCTGGTTAAGCGTTTGGATCAGCAGAATTGCGAAAATTTAATGCCTTCTCAACCATTTCTTGGCTTCAAACTCCCACATCTCGCGAACGGATTGACCAAACCCAAAAATTCCTATTGCATCTGAAAGTAGAAACTCGCCCGATTACAACGGTATGTGTATTTTTTCCCTAGGGCATTCTGGTTAAGCGTTTGGAGCAGCAGAATTGCGAAAAATCTTTTGCCTTCTCAACCATTTCTTGGCTTCAAACTCCCATATCTCGCGAACGGATTGACCTAACCCAAAAATTCCTTCTGCGTCTGAAAGTAGAAACTCGCCCGATTACAACGGTACGTGTATTTTTCCCCTAGGGCATTCTGGTTAAGCGATTGGAGCAGCAGAAGTGCGAAAAATTTGTTGTCTTGTCAACCATTTCTTAACTTCAAAGTCCCATATCTCGCGAACGGATTAACCTAACCCAAAAATTCCTGTCGCGTCTGAAAGTAGAAACTCGCCCGATTACAACGGTATGTGTATTTTTTCCCTAGGCCATTCTGGTTAAGCGTTTGGAGCAGCAGAATTGCGAAAAATTTGTTGTCTTCTCAACCATTTCTTAGCTTCAAAGTCCCATATCTCACGAACGGATTGACCAAACCCAAAAATTCCTTCTGCGTCTGAAAGTAGAAACTCGCCCGATTACAACGGTATGCGTATTTTTTCCCTAGGCCATTCTAGTTAAGCGTTTGGAGCAGCAGAAGTGCGAAAAATTTGTTGTCTTCTGAACCAATTCTTAGCTTCAAACTCTCATATCTCGCGAACGGATTGTCCTAACCCAAAAATTGCTATTGCATCTGAAAGTAGACACTCGCCCGACTACAGCGGTATGTGTATTTTTTCCCTAGGCCATTCTGGTTAAGCGTTTGGATCAGCAGAATTGCGAAAATTTAATGCCTTCTCAACCATTTCTTGGCTTCAAACTCCCACATCTCGCGAACGGATTGACCAAACCCAAAAATTCCTGTTGCGTCTGAAAGTAGAAACTCGCCCGATTACAACGGTACGTGTATTTTTTCCCTAGGCCATTCTAGATAAGCGTTTGGAGCAGCAGAAGTGCGAAAGATTTGTTGTCTTCTGAACCATTTCTTAGCTTCAAACTCTCATATCTCGCGAACGGATTGTCCTAACCCAAAAATTCCTATTGCATCTGAAAGTAGAAACTAGCCCGAATACAAAGGTATGTGTATTTTTTCCCTAGGGCATTCTGGATAAGCGTTTGGAGCAGCAGAATTGCGAAAAATCTTTTGCCTTCCCAACCATTTCTTGGCTTCAAACTCCCATATTTCGCGAACGGATTGACCTAACCCAAAAATTCCTGTTGCGTCTGAAAGTAGAAACTCGCCCGATTACAACGGTATGTGTATTTTTTCCCTAGCCCATTCTGGTTAAGCGTTTGGAGCAGCAGAAGTGCGAAAAATTTGTTGTCTTGTCAACCATTCCTTAGCTTCAAAGACCCATATCTCGCGTACGGATTGACCGAACCCAAAAATTCCTATTGCATCTGAAAGTAGAAACTCGCCCGACTACAGCGGTATGTGTATTTTTTCCCTAGGCCATTCTGGTTAAGCGTTTGGAGCAGCAGAATTGCGAAAAATTTTTTGCCTTCTCAACCATTTCTTGGCTTCAAACTCCCATATCTCGCGAACGGATTAACCTAACCCAAAAATTCCTGTCGCGTCTGAAAGTAGAAACTCGCACGATTACAACGGTATGTGTATTTTTTCCCTAGGCCATTCTGGTTAAGCGTTTGGAGCAGCAGAATTGCGAAAAATTTGTTGCCTTCTCAACCATTTCTTAGCTTCAAACTCCCATTTCTCGCGAACGGATTGACCTAACCCACAAATTCCTATTGCATCTGAAAGTAGAAACTCGCCCGACTACAGCGGTATGTGTATTTGTTCCCTAGGCCATTCTGGTTAAGCTTTTGGAGCAGCAGAATTGCGAAAAATTTGTTGTCTTGTCAACCATTTCTTAGCTTCAAAGCCCCATATCTCGCGAACGGATTGACCGATCCCAACAATTCCTGTTGCGTCTGAAAGTAGAAACTCGCCCGATTACAACGGTATGTGTATTTTTTCCCTAGCCCATTCTGGTTAAGCGTTTGGAGCAGCAGAATTGCGAAAAATTTGTTGTCTTCTCATCCATTTCTTAGCTTCAATGTCCCACATCTCGCGAACGGATTGACCAAACCCAAAAATTCCTTCTGCGTCTGAAAGTAGAAACTCGCCCGATTACAACGGTACGTGTATTTTTCCCCTAGGGCATTCTGGTTAAGCGATTGGAGCAGCAGAAGTGCGAAAAATTTGTTGTCTTGTCAACCATTTCTTAACTTCAAAGTCCCATATCTCGCGAACGGATTTACCGAACCCAAAAATTCCTATTGCATCTGAAAGTAGAAACTCGCCCGATTACAACGGTATGTGTATTTTTTCCCTAGGCCATTCTGGTTAAGCGTTTGGAGCAGCAGAATTGCGAAAAATTTGTTGTCTTCTCAACCATTTCTTAGCTTCAAAGTCCCATATCTCACGAACGGATTGACCAAACCCAAAAATTCCTGCTGCGTCTGAAAGTAGAAACTCGCCCGATTACAACGGTATGCGTATTTTTTCCCTAGGCCATTCTGGTTAAGCGTTTGGAGCAGCAGAATTGTGAAAAATTTTTTGCCTTCTCAACCATTTCTTGGCTTCAAACTCCCATATCTCACGAACGGAGTGACCTAACCCAAAAATTGCTATTGCATCTGAAAGTAGACACTCGCCCGACTACAGCGGTATGTGTATTTTTTCCCTAGGCCATTCTGGTTAAGCGTTTGGATCAGCAGAATTGCGAAAATTTAATGCCTTCTCAACCATTTCTTGGCTTCAAACTCCCACATCTCGCGAACGGATTGACCAAACCCAAAAATTCCTGTTGCGTCTGAAAGTAGAAACTCGCCCGATTACAACGGTACGTGTATTTTTTCCCTAGGCCATTCTAGATAAGCGTTTGGAGCAGCAGAAGTGCGAAAGATTTGTTGTCTTCTGAACCATTTCTTAGCTTCAAACTCTCATATCTCGCGAACGGATTGTCCTAACCCAAAAATTCCTATTGCATCTGAAAGTAGAAACTAGCCCGAATACAACGGTATGTGTATTTTTTCCCTAGGGCATTCTGGATAAGCGTTTGGAGCAGCAGAATTGCGAAAAATCTTTTGCCTTCCCAACCATTTCTTGGCTTCAAACTCCCATATTTCGCGAACGGATTGACCTAACCCAAAAATTCCTGTTGCGTCTGAAAGTAGAAACTCGCCCGATTACAACGGTATGTGTATTTTTTCCCTAGCCCATTCTGGTTAAGCGTTTGGAGCAGCAGAAGTGCGAAAAATTTGTTGTCTGGTCAACCATTCCTTAGCTTCAAAGACCCATATCTCGCGTACGGATTGACCGAACCCAAAAATTCCTATTGCATCTGAAAGTAGAAACTCGCCCGACTACAGCGGTATGTGTATTTTTTCCCTAGGCCATTCTGGTTAAGCGTTTGGAGCAGCAGAATTGCGAAAAATTTTTTGCCTTCTCAACCATTTCTTGGCTTCAAACTCCCATATCTCGCGAACGGATTAACCTAACCCAAAAATTCCTGTCGCGTCTGAAAGTAGAAACTCGCACGATTACAACGGTATGTGTATTTTTTCCCTAGGCCATTCTGGTTAAGCGTTTGGAGCAGCAGAATTGCGAAAAATTTGTTGCCTTCTCAACCATTTCTTAGCTTCAAACTCCCATTTCTCGCGAACGGATTGACCTAACCCACAAATTCCTATTGCATCTGAAAGTAGAAACTCGCCCGACTACAGCGGTATGTGTATTTGTTCCCTAGGCCATTCTGGTTAAGCTTTTGGAGCAGCAGAATTGCGAAAAATTTGTTGTCTTGTCAACCATTTCTTAGCTTCAAAGCCCCATATCTCGCGAACGGATTGACCGATCCCAACAATTCCTGTTGCGTCTGAAAGTAGAAACTCGCCCGATTACAACGGTATGTGTATTTTTTCCCTAGCCCATTCTGGTTAAGCGTTTGGAGCAGCAGAATTGCGAAAAATTTGTTGTCTTCTCATCCATTTCTTAGCTTCAAAGTCCCACATCTCGCGAACGGATTGACCAAACCCAAAAATTCCTTCTGCGTCTGAAAGTAGAAACTCGCCCGATTACAACGGTACGTGTATTTTTCCCCTAGGGCATTCTGGTTAAGCGATTGGAGCAGCAGAAGTGCGAAAAATTTGTTGTCTTGTCAACCATTTCTTAACTTCAAAGTCCCATATCTCGCGAACGGATTTACCGAACCCAAAAATTCCTATTGCATCTGAAAGTAGAAACTCGCCCGATTACAACGGTATGTGTATTTTTTCCCTAGGCCATTCTGGTTAAGCGTTTGGAGCAGCAGAATTGCGAAAAATTTGTTGTCTTCTCAACCATTTCTTAGCTTCAAAGTCCCATATCTCACGAACGGATTGACCAAACCCAAAAATTCCTGCTGCGTCTGAAAGTAGAAACTCGCCCGATTACAACGGTATGCGTATTTTTTCCCTAGGCCATTCTGGTTAAGCGTTTGGAGCAGCAGAATTGTGAAAAATTTTTTGCCTTCTCAACCATTTCTTGGCTTCAAACTCCCATATCTCACGAACGGAGTGACCTAACCCAAAAATTGCTATTGCATCTGAAAGTAGACACTCGCCCGACTACAGCGGTATGTGTATTTTTTCCCTAGGCCATTCTGGTTAAGCGTTTGGATCAGCAGAATTGCGAAAATTTAATGCCTTCTCAACCATTTCTTGGCTTCAAACTCCCACATCTCGCGAACGGATTGACCAAACCCAAAAATTCCTGTTGCGTCTGAAAGTAGAAACTCGCCCGATTACAACGGTACGTGTATTTTTTCCCTAGGCCATTCTAGATAAGCGTTTGGAGCAGCAGAAGTGCGAAAGATTTGTTGTCTTCTGAACCATTTCTTAGCTTCAAACTCTCATATCTCGCGAACGGATTGTCCTAACCCAAAAATTCCTATTGCATCTGAAAGTAGAAACTAGCCCGAATACAACGGTATGTGTATTTTTTCCCTAGGGCATTCTGGATAAGCGTTTGGAGCAGCAGAATTGCGAAAAATCTTTTGCCTTCCCAACCATTTCTTGGCTTCAAACTCCCATATTTCGCGAACGGATTGACCTAACCCAAAAATTCCTGTTGCGTCTGAAAGTAGAAACTCGCCCGATTACAACGGTATGTGTATTTTTTCCCTAGCCCATTCTGGTTAAGCGTTTGGAGCAGCAGAAGTGCGAAAAATTTGTTGTCTTGTCAACCATTCCTTAGCTTCAAAGACCCATATCTCGCGTACGGATTGACCGAACCCAAAAATTCCTATTGCATCTGAAAGTAGAAACTCGCCCGACTACAGCGGTATGTGTATTTTTTCCCTAGGCCATTCTGGTTAAGCGTTTGGAGCAGCAGAATTGCGAAAAATTTTTTGCCTTCTCAACCATTTCTTGGCTTCAAACTCCCATATCTCGCGAACGGATTAACCTAACCCAAAAATTCCTGTCGCGTCTGAAAGTAGAAACTCGCACGATTACAACGGTATGTGTATTTTTTCCCTAGGCCATTCTGGTTAAGCGTTTGGAGCAGCAGAATTGCGAAAAATTTGTTGCCTTCTCAACCATTTCTTAGCTTCAAACTCCCATTTCTCGCGAACGGATTGACCTAACCCACAAATTCCTATTGCATCTGAAAGTAGAAACTCGCCCGACTACAGCGGTATGTGTATTTGTTCCCTAGGCCATTCTGGTTAAGCTTTTGGAGCAGCAGAATTGCGAAAAATTTGTTGTCTTGTCAACCATTTCTTAGCTTCAAAGCCCCATATCTCGCGAACGGATTGACCGATCCCAACAATTCCTGTTGCGTCTGAAAGTAGAAACTCGCCCGATTACAACGGTATGTGTATTTTTTCCCTAGCCCATTCTGGTTAAGCGTTTGGAGCAGCAGAATTGCGAAAAATTTGTTGTCTTCTCATCCATTTCTTAGCTTCAAAGTCCCACATCTCGCGAACGGATTGACCAAACCCAAAAATTCCTTCTGCGTCTGAAAGTAGAAACTCGCCCGATTACAACGGTACGTGTATTTTTCCCCTAGGGCATTCTGGTTAAGCGATTGGAGCAGCAGAAGTGCGAAAAATTTGTTGTCTTGTCAACCATTTCTTAACTTCAAAGTCCCATATCTCGCGAACGGATTTACCGAACCCAAAAATTCCTATTGCATCTGAAAGTAGAAACTCGCCCGATTACAACGGTATGTGTATTTTTTCCCTAGGCCATTCTGGTTAATCGTTTGGAGCAGCAGAATTGCGAAAAATTTGTTGTCTTCTCAACCATTTCTTGGCTTCAAACTCCCATATTTCGCGAACGGATTGACCTAACCCAAAAATTCCTGTTGCGTCTGAAAGTAGAAACTCGCCCGATTACAACGGTATGTGTATTTTTTCCCTAGCCCATTCTGGTTAAGCGTTTGGAGCAGCAGAAGTGCGAAAAATTTGTTGTCTGGTCAACCATTCCTTAGCTTCAAAGACCCATATCTCGCGTACGGATTGACCGAACCCAAAAATTCCTATTGCATCTGAAAGTAGAAACTCGCCCGACTACAGCGGTATGTGTATTTTTTCCCTAGGCCATTCTGGTTAAGCGTTTGGAGCAGCAGAATTGCGAAAAATTTTTTGCCTTCTCAACCATTTCTTGGCTTCAAACTCCCATATCTCGCGAACGGATTGACCTAACCCACAAATTCCTATTGCATCTGAAAGTAGAAACTCGCCCGACTACAGCGGTATGTGTATTTGTTCCCTAGGCCATTCTGGTTAAGCTTTTGGAGCAGCAGAATTGCGAAAAATTTGTTGTCTTGTCAACCATTTCTTAGCTTCAAAGCCCCATATCTCGCGAACGGATTGACCGATCCCAACAATTCCTGTTGCGTCTGAAAGTAGAAACTCGCCCGATTACAACGGTATGTGTATTTTTTCCCTAGCCCATTCTGGTTAAGCGTTTGGAGCAGCAGAATTGCGAAAAATTTGTTGTCTTCTCATCCATTTCTTACCTTCAAAGTCCCACATCTCGCGAACGGATTGACCAAACCCAAAAATTCCTTCTGCGTCTGAAAGTAGAAACTCGCCCGATTACAACGGTACGTGTATTTTTCCCCTAGGGCATTCTGGTTAAGCGATTGGAGCAGCAGAATTGCGAAAAATTTTTTGCCTTCTCAACCATTTCTTGGCTTCAAACTCCCATATCTCGCGAACGGATTAACCTAACCCAAAAATTCCTGTCGCGTCTGAAAGTAGAAACTCGCCCGATTACAACGGTATGTGTATTTTTTCCCTAGGCCATTCTGGTTAAGCGTTTGGAGCAGCAGAATTGCGAAAAATTTGTTGTCTTCTCAACCATTTCTTAGCTTCAAACTCCCATATCTCGCGAACGGATTGACCTAACCCAAAAATTCCTGTTGCTTGTGAAAGTAGAAACTCTCGCGATTACAACCGTATGTGTATTTTTTCCCTAGCCCATTCTGGTTAAGCGTTTGGATCAGCAGAATTGCGAAAAATGTTATGCCTTCTCAACCATTTCTTGGCTTCAAACTCCCATACCTCGCGAATGGATTGACCAAACCCAAAAATTCCTGTTGCTTGTGAAAGTAGAAACTCTCCCGATTACAACGGTATGTGTATTTTTTCACTAGCCCATTCTGGTTAAGCGTTTGGAGCAGCAGAATTGCGAAAAATTTGTTGTCTTCTCAACCATTTCTTGCTTCAAAGTCCCATATCTCACGAACGGATTGACCAAACCCAAAAATTCCTTCTGCGTCTGAAAGTAGAAACTCGCCCGATTACAACGGTATGCGTATTTTTTCCCTAGGCCATTCTAGTTAAGCGTTTGGAGCAGCAGAAGTGCGAAAAATTTGTTGTCTTCTGAACCATTTCTTAGCTTCAAACTCTCATATCTCGCGAACGGATTGTCCTAACCCAAAAATTCCTATTGCATCTGAAAGTAGAAACTCGCCCGATTACAACGGTATGTGTATTTTTTCCCTAGGGCATTCTGGTTAAGCGTTTGGAGCAGCAGAATTGCGAAAAATCTTTTGCCTTCTCAACCATTTCTTGGCTTCAAACTCCCATATCTCGCGAACGGATTGACCTAACCCAAAAATTCCTGTTGCGTCTGAAAGTAGAAACTCGCCCGATTACAACGGTATGTGTATTTTTTCCCTAGCCCATTCTGGTTAAGCGTTTGGAGCAGCAGAATTGCGAAAAATTTGTTGTCTTCTCATCCATTTCTTAGCTTCAAAGTCCCACATCTCGCGAACGGATTGACCAAACCCAAAAATTCCTTCTGCGTCTGAAAGTAGAAACTCGCCCGATTACAACGGTACGTGTATTTTTCCCCTAGGGCATTCTGGTTAAGCGATTGGAGCAGCAGAAGTGCGAAAAATTTGTTGTCTTGTCAACCATTTCTTAACTTCAAAGTCCCATATCTCGCGAACGGATTTACCGAACCCAAAAATTCCTATTGCATCTGAAAGTAGAAACTCGCCCGATTACAACGGTATGTGTATTTTTTCCCTAGGCCATTCTGGTTAAGCGTTTGGAGCAGCAGAATTGCGAAAAATTTGTTGTCTTCTCAACCATTTCTTAGCTTCAAAGTCCCATATCTCACGAACGGATTGACCAAACCCAAAAATTCCTGCTGCGTCTGAAAGTAGAAACTCGCCCGATTACAACGGTATGCGTATTTTTTCCCTAGGCCATTCTGGTTAAGCGTTTGAAGCAGCAGAATTGTGAAAAATTTTTTGCCTTCTCAACCATTTCTTGGCTTCAAACTCCCATATCTCACGAACGGAGTGACCTAACCCAAAAATTGCTATTGCATCTGAAAGTAGACACTCGCCCGACTACAGCGGTATGTGTATTTTTTCCCTAGGCCATTCTGGTTAAGCGTTTGGATCAGCAGAATTGCGAAAATTTAATGCCTTCTCAACCATTTCTTGGCTTCAAACTCCCACATCTCGCGAACGGATTGACCAAACCCAAAAATTCCTGTTGCGTCTGAAAGTAGAAACTCGCCCGATTACAACGGTACGTGTATTTTTTCCCTAGGCCATTCTAGATAAGCGTTTGGAGCAGCAGAAGTGCGAAAGATTTGTTGTCTTCTGAACCATTTCTTAGCTTCAAACTCTCATATCTCGCGAACGGATTGTCCTAACCCAAAAATTCCTATTGCATCTGAAAGTAGAAACAAGCCCGAATACAACGGTATGTGTATTTTTTCCCTAGGGCATTCTGGATAAGCGTTTGGAGCAGCAGAATTGCGAAAAATCTTTTGCCTTCCCAACCATTTCTTGGCTTCAAACTCCCATATTTCGCGAACGGATTGACCTAACCCAAAAATTCCTGTTGCGTCTGAAAGTAGAAACTCGCCCGATTACAACGGTATGTGTATTTTTTCCCTAGCCCATTCTGGTTAAGCGTTTGGAGCAGCAGAAGTGCGAAAAATTTGTTGTCTTGTCAACCATTCCTTAGCTTCAAAGACCCATATCTCGCGTACGGATTGACCGAACCCAAAAATTCCTATTGCATCTGAAAGTAGAAACTCGCCCGACTACAGCGGTATGTGTATTTTTTCCCTAGGCTATTCTGGTTAAGCGTTTGGAGCAGCAGAATTGCGAAAAATTTTTTGCCTTCTCAACCATTTCTTGGCTTCAAACTCCCATATCTCGCGAACGGATTAACCTAACCCAAAAATTCCTGTCGCGTCTGAAAGTAGAAACTCGCACGATTACAACGGTATGTGTATTTTTTCCCTAGGCCATTCTGGTTAAGCGTTTGGAGCAGCAGAATTGCGAAAAATTTGTTGCCTTCTCAACCATTTCTTAGCTTCAAACTCCCATTTCTCGCGAACGGATTGACCTAACCCACAAATTCCTATTGCATCTGAAAGTAGAAACTCGCCCGACTACAGCGGTATGTGTATTTGTTCCCTAGGCCATTCTGGTTAAGCTTTTGGAGCAGCAGAATTGCGAAAAATTTGTTGCCTTGTCAACCATTTCTTAGCTTCAAAGCCCCATATCTCGCGAACGGATTGACCGATCCCAACAATTCCTGTTGCGTCTGAAAGTAGAAACTCGCCCGATTACAACGGTATGTGTATTTTTTCCCTAGCCCATTCTGGTTCAGCGTTTGGAGCAGCAGAATTGCGAAAAATTTGTTGTCTTCTCATCCATTTCTTAGCTTCAAAGTCCCACATCTCGCGAACGGATTGACCAAACCCAAAAATTCCTTCTGCGTCTGAAAGTAGAAACTCGCCCGATTACAACGGTACGTGTATTTTTCCCCTAGGGCATTCTGGTTAAGCGATTGGAGCAGCAGAAGTGCGAAAAATTTGTTGTCTTGTCAACCATTTCTTAACTTCAAAGTCCCATATCTCGCGAACGGATTTACCGAACCCAAAAATTCCTATTGCATCTGAAAGTAGAAACTCGCCCGATTACAACGGTATGTGTATTTTTTCCCTAGGCCATTCTGGTTAAGCGTTTGGAGCAGCAGAATTGCGAAAAATTTGTTGTCTTCTCAACCATTTCTTAGCTTCAAAGTCCCATATCTCACGAACGGATTGACCAAACCCAAAAATTCCTGCTGCGTCTGAAAGTAGAAACTCGCCCGATTACAACGGTATGCGTATTTTTTCCCTAGGCCATTCTGGTTAAGCGTTTGGAGCAGCAGAATTGTGAAAAATTTTTTGCCTTCTCAACCATTTCTTGGCTTCAAACTCCCATATCTCACGAACGGAGTGACCTAACCCAAAAATTGCTATTGCATCTGAAAATAGACACTCGCCCGACTACAGCGGTATGTGTATTTTTTCCCTAGGCCATTCTGGTTAAGCGTTTGGATCAGCAGAATTGCGAAAATTTAATGCCTTCTCAACCATTTCTTGGCTTCAAACTCCCACATCTCGCGAACGGATTGACCAAACCCAAAAATTCCTGTTGCGTCTGAAAGTAGAAACTCGCCCGATTACAACGGTACGTGTATTTTTTCCCTAGGCCATTCTGGTTAAGCGTTTGGATCAGCAGAATTGCGAAAGATTTGTTGTCTTCTGAACCATTTCTTAGCTTCAAACTCTCATATCTCGCGAACGGATTGTCCTAACCCAAAAATTCCTATTGCATCTGAAAGTAGAAACTAGCCCGAATACAACGGTATGTGTATTTTTTCCCTAGGGCATTCTGGATAAGCGTTTGGAGCAGCAGAATTGCGAAAAATCTTTTGCCTTCCCAACCATTTCTTGGCTTCAAACTCCCATATTTCGCGAACGGATTGACCTAACCCAAAAATTCCTGTTGCGTCTGAAAGTAGAAACTCGCCCAATTACAACGGTATGTGTATTTTTTCCCTAGCCCATTCTGGTTAAGCGTTTGGAGCAGCAGAAGTGCGAAAAATTTGTTGTCTTGTCAACCATTTCTTAGCTTCAAAGCCCCATATCTCGCGAACGGATTGACCGATCCCAACAATTCCTGTTGCGTCTGAAAGTAGAAACTCGCCCGATTACAACGGTATGTGTATTTTTTCCCTAGCCCATTCTGGTTAAGCGTTTGGAGCAGCAGAATTGCGAAAAATTTGTTGTCTTCTCATCCATTTCTTACCTTCAAAGTCCCACATCTCGCGAACGGATTGACCAAACCCAAAAATTCCTTCTGCGTCTGAAAGTAGAAACTCGCCCGATTACAACGGTACGTGTATTTTTCCCCTAGGGCATTCTGGTTAAGCGATTGGAGCAGCAGAAGTGCGAAAAATTTGTTGTCTTGTCAACCATTTCTTAACTTCAAAGTCCCATATCTCGCGAACGGATTTACCGAACCCAAAAATTCCTATTGCATCTGAAAGTAGAAACTCGCCCGATTACAACGGTATGTGTATTTTTTCCCTAGGCCATTCTGGTTAAGCGTTTGGAGCAGCAGAATTGCGAAAAATTTGTTGTCTTCTCAATCATTTCTTAGCTTCAAAGTCCCATATCTCACGAACGGATTGACCAAACCCAAAAATTCCTGCTGCGTCTGAAAGTAGAAACTCGCCCGATTACAACGGTATGCGTATTTTTTCCCTAGGCCATTCTGGTTAAGCGTTTGGAGCAGCAGAATTGCGAAAAATCTTTTGCCTTCCCAACCATTTCTTGGCTTCAAACTCCCATATTTCGCGAACGGATTGACCTAACCCAAAAATTCCTATTGCATCTGAAAGTAGACACTCGCCCGACTACAGCGGTATGTGTATTTTTTCCCTAGGCCATTCTGGTTAAGCGTTTGAATCAGCAGAATTGCGAAAATTTAATGCCTTCTCAACCATTTCTTGGCTTCAAACTCCCACATCTCGCGAACGGATTGACCAAACCCAAAAATTCCTGTTGCGTCTGAAAGTAGAAACTCGCCCGATTACAACGGTACGTGTATTTTTTCCCTAGGCCATTCTAGATAAGCGTTTGGAGCAGCAGAAGTGCGAAAGATTTGTTGTCTTCTGAACCATTTCTTAGCTTCAAACTCTCATATCTCGCGAACGGATTGTCCTAACCCAAAAATTCCTATTGCATCTGAAAGTAGAAACTAGCCCGAATACAACGGTATGTGTATTTTTTCCCTAGGGCATTCTGGATAAGCGTTTGGAGCAGCAGAATTGCGAAAAATCTGTTGCCTTCCCAACCATTTCTTGGCTTCAAACTCCCATATTTCGCGAACGGATTGACCTAACCCAAAAATTCCTGTTGCGTCTGAAAGTAGAAACTCGCCCGATTACAACGGTATGTGTATTTTTTCCCTAGCCCATTCTGGTTAAGCGTTTGGAGCAGCAGAAGTGCGAAAAATTTGTTGTCTTGTCAACCATTCCTTAGCTTCAAAGACCCATATCTCGCGTACGGATTGACCGAACCCAAAAATTCCTATTGCATCTGAAAGTAGAAACTCGCCCGACTACAGCGGTATGTGTATTTTTTCCCTAGGCCATTCTGGTTAAGCGTTTGGAGCAGCAGAATTGCGAAAAATTTTTTGCCTTCTCAACCATTTCTTGGCTTCAAACTCCCATATCTCGCGAACGGATTAACCTAACCCAAAAATTCCTGTCGCGTCTGAAAGTAGAAACTCGCCCGATTACAACGGTATGTGTATTTTTTCCCTAGGCCATTCTGGTTAAGCGTTTGGAGCAGCAGAATTGCGAAAAATTTGTTGCCTTCTCAACCATTTCTTAGCTTCAAACTCCCATTTCTCGCGAACGGATTGACCTAACCCACAAATTCCTATTGCATCTGAAAGTAGAAACTCGCCCGACTACAGCGGTATGTGTATTTTTTCCCTAGGCCATTCTGGTTAAGCTTTTGGAGCAGCAGAATTGCGAAAAATTTGTTGTCTTGTCAACCATTTCTTAGCTTCAAAGTCCCATATCTCGCGAACGGATTGACCGATCCCAACAATTCCTATTGTAACTGAAAGTAGAAACTCGCCCGATTACAACGGTATGCGTATTTTTTCCCTAGGCCATTCTGGTTAAGCGTTTGGAGCAGCAGATTTGCGAAAAATGTTTTGCCTTCTCAACCATTTCTTGGCTTCAAACTCCCATATCTCGCGAACGGATTGACCTAACCCGAAAATTCCTGTTGCGTCTGAAAGTAGAAACTCGCCCGATTACAACGGTATGTGTATTTTTTCCCTAGGCCATTCTGGTTAAGCGTTTGGAGCAGCAGAATTGCGAAAAATTTGTTGTCTTCTCCACCATTTCTTAGCTTCAAAGTCCCATATCTCGCGAACGGATTGTCCTAACCCAAAAATTCCTATTGCATTTGAAAGTAGAAACTCGCCCGATTACAACGGTGCTTGTATTTTTCCCCTAGGCCATTCTGGTTAAGCGTTTGGATCAGCAGAATTGCGAAAAATTTTATGCCTTCTCAACCATTTCTTGGATTCAAACTCCCATATCTCGCGAACGGATTGACCAAACCCAAACATTCCTGTTGCTTGTGAAAGTAGAAACTCTCGCGATTACAACCGTATGTGTATTTTTTCCCTAGCCCATTCTGGTTAAGCGTTTGGATCAGCAGAATTGCGAAAAATGTTATGCCTTCTCAACCATTTCTTGGCTTCAAACTCCCATACCTCGCGAATGGATTGACCAAACCCAAAAAATCCTGTTGCTTGTGAAAGTAGGAACTCTCCCGATTACAACGGTATCTGTATTTTTTCACTAGCACATTCTGGTTAAGCGTTTGGAGCAGCAGAAATGCGAAAAATTTGTTGTCTTCTCATCCATTTCTTAGCTTCAAAGCCCCATATCTCGCGAACGGATTGACCAAACCCAAAAATTCCTTCTGCGTCTGAAAGTAGAAACTCGCCCGATGACAACGGTATGCGTATTTTTTCCCTAGGCCATTCTAGTTAAGCGTTTGGAGCAGCAGAAGTGCGAAAAATTTGTTGTCTTCTGAACCATTTCTTAGCTTCAAACTCTCATATCTCGCGAACGGATTGTCCTAACCCAAAAATTCCTATTGCATCTGAAAGTAGAAACTCGCCCGATTACAACGGTATGTGTATTTTTTCCCTAGGCCATTCTGGTTAAGCGTTTGGAGCAGCAGAATTGCGAAAAATTTGTTGTCTTCTCAACCATTTCTTAGCTTCAAAGTCCCATATCTCACGAACGGATTGACCAAACCCAAAAATTCCTGCTGCGTCTGAAAGTAGAAACTCGCCCGATTACAACGGTATGCGTATTTTTTCCCTAGGCCATTCTGGTCAAGCGTTTGGAGCAGCAGAATTGTGAAAAATTTTTTGCCTTCTCAACCATTTCTTGGCTTCAAACTCCCATATCTCACGAACGGAGTGACCTAACCCAAATATTGCTATTGCATCTGAAAGTAGACACTCGCCCGACTACAGCGGTATGTGTATTTTTTCCCTAGGCCATTCTGGTTAAGCGTTTGGATCAGCAGAATTGCGAAAATTTAATGCCTTCTCAACCATTTCTTGGCTTCAAACTCCCATATCTCGCGAACGGATTGACCAAACCCAAAAATTCCTGTTGGTTGTGAAAGTAGAAACTCGCCCGATTACAACGGTACGTGTATTATTCCCCTAGGGCATTCTGGTTAAGCGATTGGAGCAGCAGAAGTGCGAAAAATTTGTTGTCTTGTCAACCATTCCTTAGCTTCAAAGACCCATATCTCGCGTACGGATTGACCGAACCCAAAAATTCCTATTGTAACTGAAAGTAGAAACTCGCCCGATTACAACGGTATGTGTATTCTTTCCCTAGGGCATTCTGGTTAAGCGTTTGGAGCAGCAGAATTGCGAAAAATTTTTTGCCTTCTCAACCATTTCTTGGCTTCAAACTCCCGTATCTCGCGAACGGATTAACCTAACCCAAAAATTCCTGTCGCGTCTGAAAGTAGAAACTCGCCCGATTACAACGGTATGCGTATTTTTTCCCTAGGCCATTCTGGTTAAGCGTTTGAAGCAGCAGAATTGTGAAAAATTTTTTGCCTTCTCAACCATTTCTTGGCTTCAAACTCCCATATCTCACGAACGGAGTGACCTAACCCAAAAATTGCTATTGCATCTGAAAGTAGACACTCGCCCGACTACAGCGGTATGTGTATTTTTTCCCTAGGCCATTCTGGTTAAGCGTTTGGATCAGCAGAATTGCGAAAATTTAATGCCTTCTCAACCATTTCTTGGCTTCAAACTCCCACATCTCGCGAACGGATTGACCAAACTTAAAAATTCCTGTTGCGTCTGAAAGTAGAAACTCGCCCGATTACAACGGTACGTGTATTTTTTCCCTAGGCCATTCTAGATAAGCGTTTGGAGCAGCAGAAGTGCGAAAGATTTGTTGTCTTCTGAACCATTTCTTAGCTTCAAACTCTCATATCTCGCGAACGGATTGTCCTAACCCAAAAATTCCTATTGCATCTGAAAGTAGAAACTAGCCCGAATACAACGGTATGTGTATTTTTTCCCTAGGGCATTCTGGATAAGCGTTTGGAGCAGCAGAATTGCGAAAAATCTTTTGCCTTCCCAACCATTTCTTGGCTTCAAACTCCCATATTTCGCGAACGGATTGACCTAACCCAAAAATTCCTGTTGCGTCTGAAAGTAGAAACTCGCCCGATTACAACGGTATGTGTATTTTTTCCCTAGCCCATTCTGGTTAAGCGTTTGGAGCAGCAGAAGTGCGAAAAATTTGTTGTCTTGTCAACCATTCCTTAGCTTCAAAGACCCATATCTCGCGTACGGATTGAACGAACCCAAAAATTCCTATTGCATCTGAAAGTAGAATCTCGCCCGACTACAGCGGTATGTGTATTTTTTCCCTAGGCCATTCTGGTTAAGCGTTTGGAGCAGCAGAATTGCGAAAAATTTTTTGCCTTCTCAACCATTTCTTGGCTTCAAACTCCCATATCTCGCGAACGGATTAACCTAACCCAAAAATTCCTGTCGCGTCTGAAAGTAGAAACTCGCACGATTACAACGGTATGTGTATTTTTTCCCTAGGCCATTCTGGTTAAGCGTTTGGAGCAGCAGAATTGCGAAAAATTTGTTGCCTTCTCAACCATTTCTTAGCTTCAAACTCCCATTTCTCGCGAACGGATTGACCTAACCCACAAATTCCTATTGCATCTGAAAGTAGAAACTCGCCCGACTACAGCGGTATGTGTATTTGTTCCCTAGGCCATTCTGGTTAAGCTTTTGGAGCAGCAGAATTGCGAAAAATTTGTTGTCTTGTCAACCATTTCTTAGCTTCAAAGCCCCATATCTCGCGAACGGATTGACCGATCCCAACAATTCCTGTTGCGTCTGAAAGTAGAAACTCGCCCGATTACAACGGTATGTGTATTTTTTCCCTAGCCCATTCTGGTTAAGCGTTTGGAGCAGCAGAATTGCGAAAAATTTGTTGTCTTCTCATCCATTTCTCAGCTTCAAAGTCCCACATCTCGCGAACGGATTGACCAAACCCAAAAATTCCTTCTGCGTCTGAAAGTAGAAACTCGCCCGATTACAACGGTACGTGTATTTTTCCCCTAGGGCATTCTGGTTAAGCGATTGGAGCAGCAGAAGTGCGAAAAATTTGTTGTCTTGTCAACCATTTCTTAACTTCAAAGTCCCATATCTCGCGAACGGATTTACCGAACCCAAAAATTCCTATTGCATCTGAAAGTAGAAACTCGCCCGATTACAACGGTATGTGTATTTTTTCCCTAGGGCATTCTGGATAAGCGTTTGGAGCAGCAGAATTGCGAAAAATCTTTTGCCTTCCCAACCATTTCTTGGCTTCAAACTCCCATATTTCGCGAACGGATTGACCAAACCCAAAAATTCCTGTTGCGTCTGAAAGTAGAAACTCGCCCGACTACAGCGGTATGTGTATTTTTTCCCTAGGCCATTCTGGTTAAGCTTTTGGAGCAGCAGAATTGCGAAAAATTTGTTGTCTTGTCAACCATTTCTTAGCTTCAAAGTCCCATATCTCGCGAACGGATTGACCGATCCCAAAAATTCCTATTGCATCTGAAAGTAGAAACTCGCCCGACTACAGCGGTATGTGTATTTTTTCCCTAGGCCATTCTGGTTAAGCGTTTGGAGCAGCAGAATTGCGAAAAATTTTTTGCCTTCTCAACCATTTCTTGGCTTCAAACTCCCATATCTCGCGAACGGATTAACCTAACCCAAAAATTCCTGTCGCGTCTGAAAGTAGAAACTCGCCCGATTACAACGGTATGCGTATTTTTTCCCTAGGCCATTCTGGTTAAGCGTTTGGAGCAGCAGAATTGTGAAAAATTTTTTGCCTTCTCAACCATTTCTTGGCTTCAAACTCCCATATCTCACGAACGGATTGTCCTAACCCAAAAATTCCTATTGCATCTGAAAGTAGAAACTAGCCCGAATACAACGGTATGTGTATTTTTTCCCTAGGGCATTCTGGATAAGCGTTTGGAGCAGCAGAATTGCGAAAAATCTTTTGCCTTCCCAACCATTTCTTGGCTTCAAACTCCCATATCTCGCGAACGGATTAACCTAACCCAAAAATTCCTGTCGCGTCTGAAAGTAGAAACTCGCCCGATTACAACGGTATGCGTATTTTTTCCCTAGGCCATTCTGGTTAAGCGTTTGGAGCAGCAGAATTGTGAAAAATTTTTTGCCTTCTCAACCATTTCTTGGCTTCAAACTCCCATATCTCACGAACGGAGTGACCTAACCCAAATATTGCTATTGCATCTGAAAGTAGACACTCGCCCGACTACAGCGGTATGTGTATTTTTTCTCTAGGCCATTCTGGTTAAGCGTTTGGATCAGCAGAATTGCGAAAATTTAATGCCTTCTCAACCATTTCTTGGCTTCAAACTCCCATATCTCGCGAACGGATTGACCAAACCCAAAAATTCCTGTTGGTTGTGAAAGTAGAAACTCGCCCGATTACAACGGTACGTGTATTTTTCCCCTAGGGCATTCTGGTTAAGCGATTGGAGCAGCAGAAGTGCGAAGAATTTGTTGTCTTGTCAACCATTCCTTAGCTTCAAAGACCCATATCTCGCGTACGGATTGACCGAACCCAAAAATTCCTATTGTAACTGAAAGTAGAAACTCGCCCGATTACAACGGTATGTGTATTCTTTCCCTAGGGCATTCTGGTTAAGCGTTTGGAGCAGCAGAATTGCGAAAAATTTTTTGCCTTCTCAACCATTTCTTGGCTTCAAACTCCCGTATCTCGCGAACGGATTAACCTAACCCATAAATTCCTGTCGCGTCTGAAAGTAGAAACTCGCCCGATTACAACGGTATGTGTATTTTTTCCCTAGGCCATTCTGGTTAAGCGTTTGGAGCAGCAGAATTGCGAAAATTTTGTTGTCTTCTCAACCATTTCTTAGCTTCAAACTCCCATATCTCGCGAACGGATTGACCTAACCCAACAATTCCTATTGTAACTGAAAGTAGAAACTCGCCCGATTACAACGGTATGCGTATTTTCTCCCTAGGCCATTCTGGTTAAGCGTTTGGAGCAGCAGATTTGCGAAAAATTTTTTGCCTTCTCAACCATTTCTTGGCTTAAAACTCCCATATCTCGTGAACGGATTGACCTAACCCGAAAATTCCTGTTGCGTCTGAAAGTAGAAACTCGCCCGATTACAACGGTATGTGTATTTTTGCCCTAGGCCATTCTGGTTAAGCGTTTGGAGCAGCAGATTTGCGAAAAATTTTTTGCCTTCTCAACCATTTCTTGGCTTCAAACTCCCATATCTCGCGAACGGATTGACCTAACCTGAAAATTCCTGTTGCGTCTGAAAGTAGAAACTCGCCCGATTACAACGGTATGTGTATTTTTTCCCTAGGCCATTCTGGTTAATCGTTTGGAGCAGCAGAATTGCGAAAAATTTGTTGTCCTCTCAACCATTTCTTAGCTTCAAAGTCCCATATCTCGCGAACGGATTGTCCTAACCCAAAAATTCCTATTGCATTTGAAAGTAGAAACTCGCCCGATTACAACGGTGCGTGTATTTTTCCCCTAGGCCATTCTGGTTAAGCGTTTGGATCAGCAGAATTGCGAAAAATTTTATGCCTTCTCAACCATTTCTTGGATTCAATCTCCCATATCTCGCGAACGGATTGACCAAACCCAAACATTCCTGTTGCTTGTGAAAGTAGAAACTCTCGCGATTACAACCGTATGTGTATTTTTTCCCTAGCCCATTCTGGTTAAGCGTTTGGATCAGCAGAATTGCGAAAAATGTTATGCCTTCTCAACCATTTCTTGGCTTCAAACTCCCATACCTCGCGAATGGATTGACCAAACCCAAAAATTCCTGTTGCTTGTGAAAGTAGAAACTCTCCCGATTACAACGGTATGTGTATTTTTTCACTAGCCCATTCTGGTTAAGCGTTTGGAGCAGCAGAAATGCGAAAAATTTGTTGTCTTCTCATCCATTTCTTAGCTTCAAAGCCCCATATCTCGCGAACGGATTGACCAAACCCAAAAATTCCTTCTGCGTCTGAAAGTAGAAACTCGCCCGATTACAACGGTATGCGTATTTTTTCCCTAGGCCATTCTAGTTAAGCGTTTGGAGCAGCAGAAGTGCGAAAAATTTGTTGTCTTCTGAACCATTTCTTAGCTTCAAACTCTCATATCTCGCGAACGGATTGTCCTAACCCAAAAATTCCTATTGCATCTGAAAGTAGAAACTCGCCCGATTACAACGGTATGTGTATTTTTTCCCTAGGGCATTCTGGTTAAGCGTTTGGAGCAGCAGAATTGCGAAAAATCTTTTGCCTTCTCAACCATTTCTTGGCTTCAAACTCCCATATCTCGCGAACGGATTGACCTAACCCAAAAATTCCTGTTGCGTCTGAAAGTAGAAACTCGCCCGATTACAACGGTATGTGTATTTTTTCCCTAGCCCATTCTGGTTAAGCGTTTGGAGCAGCAGAATTGCGAAAAATTTGTTGTCTTCTCATCCATTTCTTAGCTTCAAAGTCCCACATCTCGCGAACGGATTGACCAAACCCAAAAATTCCTTCTGCGTCTGAAAGTAGAAACTCGCCCGATTACAACGGTACGTGTATTTTTCCCCTAGGGCATTCTGGTTAAGTGATTGGAGCAGCAGAAGTGCGAAAAATTTGTTGTCTTGTCAACCATTTCTTAACTTCAAAGTCCCATATCTCGCGAACGGATTTACCGAACCCAAAAATTCCTATTGTAACTGAAAGTAGAAACTCGCCCGATTACAACGGTATGCGCATTTTTTCCCTAGGCCATTCTGGTTAAGCGTTTGGTGCAGCAGAATTGCGAAAAATTTGTTGTCTTCTCAACCATTTCTTAGCTTCAAAGTCCCATATCTCACGAACGGATTGACCAAACCCAAAAATTCGTGCTGCGTCTGAAAGTAGAAACTCGCCCGATTACAACGGTATGCGTATTTTTTCCCTAGGCCATTCTGGTTAAGCGTTTGGAGCAGCAGAATTGTGAAAAATTTTTTGCCTTCTCAACCATTTCTTGGCTTCAAACTCCCATATCTCACGAACGGAGTGACCTAACCCAAAAATTGCTATTGCATCTGAAAGTAGAAGCTCGCCCGACTACAGCGGTATGTGTATTTTTTCCCTAGGCCATTCTGGTTAAGCGTTTGGATCTGCAGAATTGCGAAAAATGTTATGCCTTCTCAACCATTTCTTGGCTTCAAACTCCCATATCTCGCGAACGGATTGACCTAACCCATAAATTCCTATTGCATCTGAAAGAAGAAACTCGCCCGATTACAACGGTGCGTGTATTTTTCCCCTAGGCCATTCTGGTTAAGCGTTTGGATCAGCAGAATTGCGAAAAATTTTATGCCTTCTCAACCATTTCTTGGATTCAATCTCCCATATCTCGCGAACGGATTGACCAAACCCAAACATTCCTGTTGCTTGTGAAAGTAGAAACTCTCGCGATTACAACCGTATGTGTATTTTTTCCCTAGCCCATTCTGGTTAAGCGTTTGGATCAGCAGAATTGCGAAAAATGTTATGCCTTCTCAACCATTTCTTGGCTTCAAACTCCCATACCTCGCGAATGGATTGACCAAACCCAAAAATTCCTGTTGCTTGTGAAAGTAGAAACTCTCCCGATTACAACGGTATGTGTATTTTTTCACTAGCCCATTCTGGTTAAGCGTTTGGAGCAGCAGAATTGCGAAAAATTTGTTGTCTTCTCAGCCATTTCTTAGCTTCAAAGTCCCACATCTCGCGAACGGATTGACCGAACCCAAAAATTCCTATTGTAACTGAAAGTAGAAACTCGCCCGATTACAACAGTGTGTGTATTTTTTCCCTAGGCCATTCTGGTTAAGCGTTTGGAGCAGCAGAATTGTGAAAAATTTTTTGCCTTCTCAACCATTTCTTGGCTTCAAACTCCCATATCTCACGAACGGAGTGACCTAACCCAAAAATTGCTATTGCATCTGAAAGTAGACACTCGCCCGACTACAGCGGTATGTGTATTCTTTCCCTAGGCCATTCTGGTTAAGCGTTTGGATCAGCAGAATTGCGAAAATTTAATGCCTTCTCAACCATTTCTTGGCTTCAAACTCCCACATCTCGCGAACGGATTGACCAAACCCAAAAATTCCTGTTGCGTCTGAAAGTAGAAACTCGCCCGATTACAACGGTACGTGTATTTTTTCCCTAGGCCATTCTAGATAAGCGTTTGGAGCAGCAGAAGTGCGAAAGATTTGTTGTCTTCTGAACCATTTCTTAGCTTCAAACTCTCATATCTCGCGAACGGATTGTCCTAACCCAAAAATTCCTATTGCATCTGAAAGTAGAAACTAGCCCGAATACAACGGTATGTGTATTTTTTCCCTAGGGCATTCTGGATAAGCGTTTGGAGCAGCAGAATTGCGAAAAATCTTTTGCCTTCCCAACCATTTCTTGGCTTCAAACTCCCATATTTCGCGAACGGATTGACCTAACCCAAAAATTCCTGTTGCGTCTGAAAGTAGAAACTCGCCCGATTACAACGGTATGTGTATTTTTTCCCTAGCCCATTCTGGTTAAGCGTTTGGAGCAGCAGAATTGCGAAAAATTTGTTGTCTTCTCAGCCATTTCTTAGCTTCAAAGTCCCACATCTCGCGAACGGATTGACCAAACCCAAAAATTCCTTCTGCGTCTGAAAGTAGAAACTCGCCCGATTACAACGGTATGTGTATTTTTTCCCTAGGCCATTCTAGTTAAGCGTTTGGAGCAGCAGAAGTGCGAAAGATTTGTTGTCTTCTGAACCATTTCTTAGCTTCAAACTCTCATATCTCGCGAACGGATTGTCCTAACCCAAAAATTCCTATTGCATCTGAAAGTAGAAACTCGCCCGACTACAGCGGTATGTGTATTTTTTCCCTAGGCCATTCTGGATAAGCGTTTGGAGCAGCAGAATTGCGAAAAATTTGTTGTCTTCTCAACCATTTCTTAGCTTCAGATTCCCATATCTCGCGAACGGATTGAACTAACCCAAAAATTCCTGTTGCGTCTGAAAGTAGAAGCTCGCCCGATTACAACGGTATGTGTATTTTTTCCCCAGCCCATTCTGGTTAAGCGTTTGGAGCAGCAGAAGTGCGAAAAATTTGTTGTCTTGTCAACCATTCCTTAGCTTCAAAGACCCATATCTCGCGTACGGATTGACCGAACCCAAAAATTCCTATTGTAACTGAAAGTAGAAACTCGCCCGATTACAACAGTGTGTGTATTCTTTCCCTAGGGCATTCTGGTTAAGCGTTTGGAGCAGCAGAATTGCGAAAAATTTTTTGCCTTCTCAACCATTTCTTGGCTTCAAACTCCCATATCTCGCGAACGGATTAACCTAACCCAAAAATTCCTGTCGCGTCTGAAAGTAGAAACTCGCCCGATTACAACGGTATGTGTATTTTTTCCCTAGGCCATTCTGGTTAAGCGTTTGGAGCAGCAGAATTGCGAAAAATTTGTTGTCTTCTCATCCATTTCTTAGATTCAAAGTCCCACATCTCGCGAACGGATTGACCAAACCCAAAAATTCCTTCTGCGTCTGAAAGTAGAAACTCGCCCGATTACAACGGTACGTGTATTTTTCCCCTAGGGCATTCTGGTTAAGCGATTGGAGCAGCAGAAGTGCAAAAAATTTGTTGTCTTGTCAACCATTTCTTAACTTCAAAGTCCCATATCTCGCGAACGGATTTACCGAACCCAAAAATTCCTATTGCATCTGAAAGTAGAAACTCGCCCGATTACAACGGTATGTGTATTTTTTCCCTAGGCCATTCTGGTTAAGCGTTTGGAGCAGCAGAATTGCGAAAAATTTGTTGTCTTCTCAACCATTTCTTAGCTTCAAAGTCCCATATCTCACGAACGGATTGACCAAACCCAAAAATTCCTGCTGCGTCTGAAAGTAGAAACTCGCCCGATTACAACGGTATGCGTATTTTTTCCCTAGGCCATTCTGGTTAAGCGTTTGGAGCAGCAGAATTGTGAAAAATTTTTTGCCTTCTCAACCATTTCTTGGCTTCAAACTCCCATATCTCACGAACGGAGTGACCTAACCCAAAAATTGCTATTGCATCTGAAAGTAGACACTCGCCCGACTACAGCGGTATGTGTATTTTTTCCCTAGGCCATTCTGGTTAAGCGTTTGGATCAGCAGAATTGCGAAAATTTAATGCCTTCTCAACCATTTCTTGGCTTCAATCTCCCACATCTCGCGAACGGATTGACCAAACCCAAAAATTCCTGTTGCGTCTGAAAGTAGAAACTCGCCCGATTACAACGGTACGTGTATTTTTTCCCTAGGCCATTCTAGATAAGCGTTTGGAGCAGCAGAAGTGCGAAAGATTTGTTGTCTTCTGAACCATTTCTTAGCTTCAAACTCTCATATCTCGCGAACGGATTGTCCTAACCCAAAAATTCCTATTGCATCTGAAAGTAGAAACTAGCCCGAATACAACGGTATGTGTATTTTTTCCCTAGGGCATTCTGGATAAGCGTTTGGAGCAGCAGAATTGCGAAAAATCTTTTGCCTTCCCAACCATTTCTTGGCTTCAAACTCCCATATTTCGCGAACGGATTGACCTAACCCAAAAATTCCTGTTGCGTCTGAAAGTAGAAACTCGCCCGATTACAACGGTATGTGTATTTTTTCCCTAGCCCATTCTGGTTAAGCGTTTGGAGCAGCAGAAGTGCGAAATATTTGTTGTCTTGTCAACCATTCCTTAGCTTCAAAGACCCATATCTCGCGTACGGATTGACCGAACCCAAAAATTCCTATTGCATCTGAAAGTAGAAACTCGCCCGACTACAGCGGTATGTGTATTTTTTCCCTAGGCCATTCTGGTTAAGCGTTTGGAGCAGCAGAATTGCGAAAAATTTTTTGCCTTCTCAACCATTTCTTGGCTTCAAACTCCCATATCTCGCGAACGGATTAACCTAACCCAAAAATTCCTGTCGCGTCTGAAAGTAGAAACTCGCCCGATTACAACGGTATGTGTATTTTTTCCCTAGGCCATTCTGGTTAAGCGTTTGGAGCAGCAGAATTGCGAAAAATTTGTTGCCTTCTCAACCATTTCTTAGCTTCAAACTCCCATTTCTCGCGAACGGATTGACCTAACCCACAAATTCCTATTGCATCTGAAAGTAGAAACTCGCCCGACTACAGCGGTATGTGTATTTTTTCCCTAGGCCATTCTGGTTAAGCTTTTGGAGCAGCAGAATTGCGAAAAATTTGTTGTCTTGTCAACCATTTCTTAGCTTCAAAGTCCCATATCTCGCGAACGGATTGACCGATCCCAACAATTCCTATTGTAACTGAAAGTAGAAACTCGCCCGATTACAACGGTATGCGTATTTTTTCCCTAGGCCATTCTGGTTAAGCGTTTGGAGCAGCAGATTTGCGAAAAATTTTTTGCCTTCTCAACCATTTCTTGGCTTCAAACTCCCATATCTCGCGAACGGATTGACCTAACCCGAAAATTCCTGTTGCGTCTGAAAGTAGAAACTCGCCCGATTACAACGGTATGTGTATTTCTTCCCTAGGCCATTCTGGTTAAGCGTTTGGAGCAGCAGAATTGCGAAAAATTTGTTGTCTTCTCCACCATTTCTTAGCTTCAAAGTCCCATATCTCGCGAACGGATTGTCCTAACCCAAAAATTCCTATTGCATTTGAAAGTAGAAACTCGCCCGATTACAACGGTGCGTGTATTTTTCCCCTAGGCCATTCTGGTTAAGCGTTTGGATCAGCAGAATTGCGAAAAATTTTATGCCTTCTCAACCATTTCTTGGATTCAAACTCCCATATCTCGCGAACGGATTGACCAAACCCAAACATTCCTGTTGCTTGTGAAAGTAGAAACTCTCGCGATTACAACCGTATGTGTATTTTTTCCCTAGCCCATTCTGGTTAAGCGTTTGGATCAGCAGAATTGCGAAAAATGTTATGCCTTCTCAACCATTTCTTGGCTTCAAACTCCCATACCTCGCGAATGGATTGACCAAACCCAAAAATTCCTGTTGCTTGTGAAAGTAGAAACTCTCCCGATTACAACGGTATGTGTATTTTTTCACTAGCCCATTCTGGTTAAGCGTTTGGAGCAGCAGAATTGCGAAAAATTTGTTGTCTTCTCATCCATTTCTTAGCTTCAAAGCCCCATATCTCGCGAACGGATTGACCAAACCCAAAAATTCCTTCTGCGTCTGAAAGTAGAAACTCGCCCGATTACAACGGTATGCGTATTTTTTCCCTAGGCCATTCTAGTTAAGCGTTTGGAGCAGCAGAAGTGCGAAAAATTTGTTGTCTTCTGAACCATTTCTTAGCTTCAAACTCTCATATCTCGCGAACGGATTGTCCTAACCCAAAAATTCCTATTGCATCTGAAAGTAGAAACTCGCCCGATTACAACGGTATGTGTATTTTTTCCCTAGGGCATTCTGGTTAAGCGTTTGGAGCAGCAGAATTGCGAAAAATCTTTTGCCTTCTCAACCATTTCTTGGCTTCAAACTCCCATATCTCGCGAACGGATTGACCTAACCCAAAAATTCCTGTTGCGTCTGAAAGTAGAAACTCGCCCGATTACAACGGTATGTGTATTTTTTCCCTAGCCCATTCTGGTTAAGCGTTTGGAGCAGCAGAATTGCGAAAAATTTGTTGTCTTCTCATCCATTTCTTAGCTTCAAAGTCCCACATCTCGCGAACGGATTGACCAAACCCAAAAATTCCTTCTGCGTCTGAAAGTAGAAACTCGCCCGATTACAACGGTACGTGTATTTTTCCCCTAGGGCATTCTGGTTAAGCGATTGGAGCAGCAGAAGTGCGAAAAATTTGTTGTCTTGTCAACCATTTCTTAACTTCAAAGTCCCATATCTCGCGAACGGATTTACCGAACCCAAAAATTCCTATTGTAACTGAAAGTAGAAACTCGCCCGATTACAACGGTATGCGCATTTTTTCCCTAGGCCATTCTGGTTAAGCGTTTGGAGCAGCAGAATTGCGAAAAATCTTTTGCCTTCTCAACCATTTCTTGGCTTCAAACTCCCATATCTCGCGAACGGATTGACCTAACCCAAAAATTCCTGTTGCGTCTGAAAGTAGAAACTCGCCCGATTACAACGGTATGTGTATTTTTTCCCTAGCCCATTCTGGTTAAGCGTTTGGAGCAGCAGAATTGCGAAAAATTTGTTGTCTTCTCATTCATTTCTTAGCTTCAAAGTCCCACATCTCGCGAACGGATTGACCAAACCCAAAAATTCCTTCTGCGTCTGAAAGTAGAAACTCGCCCGATTACAACGGTACGTGTATTTTTCCCCTAGGGCATTCTGGTTAAGCGATTGGAGCAGCAGAAGTGCGAAAAATTTGTTGTCTTGTCAACCATTTCTTAACTTCAAAGTCCCATATCTCGCGAACGGATTTACCGAACCCAAAAATTCCTATTGTAACTGAAAGTAGAAACTCGCCCGATTACAACGGTATGCGCATTTTTTCCCTAGGCCATTCTGGTTAAGCGTTTGGAGCAGCAGAATTGCGAAAAATTTGTTGTCTTCTCAACCATTTCTTAGCTTCAAAGTCCCATATCTCACGAACGGATTGACCAAACCCAAAAACTCCTGCTGCGTCTGAAAGTAGAAACTCGCCCGATTACAACGGTATGCGTATTTTTTCCCTAGGCTATTCTGGTTAAGCGTTTGGAGCAGCAGAATTGTGAAAAATTTTTTGCCTTCTCAACCATTTCTTGGCTTCAAACTCCCATATCTCACGAACGGAGTGACCTAACCCAAAAATTGCTATTGCATCTGAAAGTAGAAGCTCGCCCGACTACAGCGGTATGTGTATTTTTTCCCTAGGCCATTCTGGTTAAGCGTTTGGATCTGCAGAATTGCGAAAAATGTTATGCCTTCTCAACCATTTCTTGGCTTCAAACTCCCATATCTCGCGAACGGATTGACCTAACCCAAAAATTCCCGTTGCTTGTGAAAGTAGAAACACGCCCGATTACAACGGTATGCGTATTTTTTCCTTAGGCCATTCTGGTTAAGCGTTTGGAGCAGCAGATTTGCGAAAAATTTTTTGCCTTCTCAACCATTTCTTGGCTTCAAACTCCCATATCTCGCGAACGGATTGACCAAACCCAAAAATTCCTGCTGCGTCTGAAAGTAGAAACTCGCCCGATTACATAGGTATGCGTATTTTTTTCCTACGCCATTCTGGTTAAGAGATTGGAGCAGCAGAATTGCGAAAAATTTTATGCCTCCTCAACCATTTCTTGGCTTCAACCTCCCATATCTCGC
Source organism: Ptiloglossa arizonensis (assembly GCF_051014685.1). Taxonomy (NCBI): domain Eukaryota; kingdom Metazoa; phylum Arthropoda; class Insecta; order Hymenoptera; family Colletidae; genus Ptiloglossa; species Ptiloglossa arizonensis. Next base: position 115,116 of record NW_027479382.1, read on the forward strand.
GAACGGACTGACCAAACCCAAAAATTCCTGTTGCTTGTGAAAGTAGAAACTCTCCCGATTACAACGGTATGTGTATTTTTTCCCTAGCCCATTCTGGTTAAGCGTTTGGAGCAGCAGAATTGCGAAAAATTTGTTGTCTTCTCAACCATTTCTTAGCTTCAGATTCCCATATCTCGCGAACGGATAGACCAAACCCAAATATTCCTGCTGCGTCTGAAAGTAGAAACTCGCCCGATTACAACGGTATGCGTATTTTTCCCCTACGCCATTCTGGTTAAGCGTTTGGACCAGCAGAATTGCGAAAAATTTTTTGCCTTCTCAACCATTTCTTGGCTTCAAACTCCCATATCTCGCGAACGGATTGACCTAACCCAAAAATTCCTATTGCATCTGAAAGTAGAAACTCGCCCGACTACAGCGGTATGTGTATTTTTTCCCTAGGACATTCTGGTTAAGCGTTTGGATCAGCAGAATTGCGAAAAATTTTATGCCTCCTCAACCATTTCTTGGCTTCAAACTCCCATATCTCGCGAACGGATTGACCAAACCGAACAATTCCTGTTGCTTGTGAAAGTAGAAACTCTCCCGATTACAACTGTATGGGTATTTTTTCCCTAGCCCATTCTGGTTAAGCGTTTGGAGCAGCAGAATTGCGAAAAATTTGTTGTTTTCTCATCCATTTCTTAGCTTCAAAGCCCCATATCTCGCGAACGGATTGACCAAACCCAAAAATTCCTTCTGCGTCCGAAAGTAGAAACTCGCCCGATTACAACGGTATGCGTATTTTTCCCCTAGGCCATTCTGGTTAAGCGTTTGGATCAGCAGAATTGCGAAAAATTTTATGCCTTCTCAACCATTTCTTGGATTCAAACTCCCATATCTCGCGAACGGATTGACCAAACCCAAACATTCCTGTTGCTTGTGAAAGTAGAAACTCTCGCGATTACAACCGTATGTGTATTTTTTCCCTAGCCCATTCTGGTTAAGCGTTTGGATCAGCAGAATTGCGAAAAATGTTATGCCTTCTCAACCATTTCTTGGCTTCAAACTCCCATACCTCGCGAATGGATTGACCAAACCCAAAAATTCCTGTTGCTTGTGAAAGTAGAAACTCTCCCGATTACAACGGTATGTGTATTTTTTCACTAGCCCATTCTGGTTAAGCGTTTGGAGCAGCAGAATTGCGAAAAATTTGTTGTCTTCTCATCCATTTCTTAGCTTCAAAGCCCCATATCTCGCGAACGGATTGACCAAACCCAAAAATTCCTTCTTCGTCTGAAAGTAGAAACTCGCCCGATTACAACGGTATGCGTATTTTTTCCCTAGGCCATTCTAGATAAGCGTTTGGAGCAGCAGAAGTGCGAAAGATTTGTTGTCTTCTGAACCATTTCTTAGCTTCAAACTCTCATATCTCGCGAACGGATTGTCCTAACCCAAAAATTCCTATTGCATCTGAAAGTAGAAACTAGCCCGAATACAACGGTATGTGTATTTTTTCCCTAGGCCATTCTGGTTAAGCGTTTGGATCAGCAGAATTGCGAAAATTTAATGCCTTCTCAACCATTTCTTGGCTTCAAACTCCCACATCTCGCGAACGGATTGACCAAACCCAAAAATTCCTGTTGCGTCTGAAAGTAGAAACTCGCCCGATTACAACGGTACGTGTATTTTTTCCCTAGGCCATTCTAGATAAGCGTTTGGAGCAGCAGAAGTGCGAAAGATTTGTTGTCTTCTGAACCATTTCTTAGCTTCAAACTCTCATATCTCGCAAACGGATTGTCCTAACCCAAAAATTCCTATTGCATCTGAAAGTAGAAACTAGCCCGAATACAACGGTATGTGTATTTTTTCCCTAGGGCATTCTGGATAAGCGTTTGGAGCAGCAGAATTGCGAAAAATTTGTTGTCTTCTCCACCATTTCTTAGCTTCAAACTTCCATATCTCGCGAACGGATTGACATAACCCAAAAATTCCTGTTGCGTCTGAAAGTAGAAACTGGCCCGATTACAACGGTGCGTGTATTTTTCCCCTAGGCCATTCTGGTTAAGCGTTTGGATCAGCAGAATTGCGAAAAATTTTATGCCTTCTCAACCATTTCTTGGATTCAAACTCCCATATCTCGCGAACGGATTGACCAAACCCAAACATTCCTGTTGCTTGTGAAAGTAGAAACTCTCGCGATTACAACCGTATGTGTACTTTTTCCCTAGCCCATTCTGGTTAAGCGTTTGGATCAGCAGAATTGCGAAAAATGTTATGCCTTCTCAACCATTTCTTGGCTTCAAACTCCCATACCTCGCGAATGGATTGACCAAACCCAAAAATTCCTGTTGCTTGTGAAAGTAGAAACTCTCCCGATTACAACGGTATGTGTATTTTTTCACTAGCCCATTCTGGTTAAGCGTTTGGAGCAGCAGAATTGCGAAAAATTTGTTGTCTTCTCATCCATTTCTTAGCTTCAAAGCCCCATATCTCGCGAACGGATTGACCAAACCCAAAAATTCCTTCTGCGTCTGAAAGTAGAAACTCGCCCGATTACAACGGTATGCGTATTTTTCCCCTACGCCATTCTGGTTAAGCGTTTGGACCAGCAGAATTGCGAAAAATTTTTTGCCTTCTCAACCATTTCTTGGCTTCAAACTCCCATATCTCGCGAACGGATTGACCTAACCCAAAAATTCCTATTGCATCTGAAAGTAGAAACTCGCCCGACTACAGCGGTATGTGTATTTTTTCCCTAGGACATTCTGGTTAAGCGTTTGGATCAGCAGAATTGCGAAAAATTTTATGCCTCCTCAACCATTTCTTGGCTTCAAACTCCCATATCTCGCGAACGGATTGACCAAACCGAACAATTCCTGTTGCTTGTGAAAGTAGAAACTCTCCCGATTACAACTGTATGGGTATTTTTTCCCTAGCCCATTCTGGTTAAGCGTTTGGAGCAGCAGAATTGCGAAAAATTTGTTGTTTTCTCATCCATTTCTTAGCTTCAAAGCCCCATATCTCGCGAACGGATTGACCAAACCCAAAAATTCCTTCTGCGTCCGAAAGTAGAAACTCGCCCGATTACAACGGTATGCGTATTTTTCCCCTAGGCCATTCTGGTTAAGCGTTTGGATCAGCAGAATTGCGAAAAATTTTATGCCTTCTCAACCATTTCTTGGATTCAAACTCCCATATCTCGCGAACGGATTGACCAAACCCAAACATTCCTGTTGCTTGTGAAAGTAGAAACTCTCGCGATTACAACCGTATGTGTATTTTTTCCCTAGCCCATTCTGGTTAAGCGTTTGGATCAGCAGAATTGCGAAAAATGTTATGCCTTCTCAACCATTTCTTGGCTTCAAACTCCCATACCTCGCGAATGGATTGACCAAACCCAAAAATTCCTGTTGCTTGTGAAAGTAGAAACTCTCCCGATTACAACGGTATGTGTATTTTTTCACTAGCCCATTCTGGTTAAGCGTTTGGAGCAGCAGAATTGCGAAAAATTTGTTGTCTTCTCATCCATTTCTTAGCTTCAAAGCCCCATATCTCGCGAACGGATTGACCAAACCCAAAAATTCCTTCTTCGTCTGAAAGTAGAAACTCGCCCGATTACAACGGTATGCGTATTTTTTCCCTAGGCCATTCTAGATAAGCGTTTGGAGCAGCAGAAGTGCGAAAGATTTGTTGTCTTCTGAACCATTTCTTAGCTTCAAACTCTCATATCTCGCGAACGGATTGTCCTAACCCAAAAATTCCTATTGCATCTGAAAGTAGAAACTAGCCCGAATACAACGGTATGTGTATTTTTTCCCTAGGCCATTCTGGTTAAGCGTTTGGATCAGCAGAATTGCGAAAATTTAATGCCTTCTCAACCATTTCTTGGCTTCAAACTCCCACATCTCGCGAACGGATTGACCAAACCCAAAAATTCCTGTTGCGTCTGAAAGTAGAAACTCGCCCGATTACAACGGTACGTGTATTTTTTCCCTAGGCCATTCTAGATAAGCGTTTGGAGCAGCAGAAGTGCGAAAGATTTGTTGTCTTCTGAACCATTTCTTAGCTTCAAACTCTCATATCTCGCGAACGGATTGTCCTAACCCAAAAATTCCTATTGCATCTGAAAGTAGAAACTAGCCCGAATACAACGGTATGTGTATTTTTTCCCTAGGGCATTCTGGATAAGCGTTTGGAGCAGCAGAATTGCGAAAAATTTGTTGTCTTCTCCACCATTTCTTAGCTTCAAACTTCCATATCTCGCGAACGGATTGACATAACCCAAAAATTCCTGTTGCGTCTGAAAGTAGAAACTCGCCCGATTACAACGGTGCGTGTATTTTTCCCCTAGGCCATTCTGGTTAAGCGTTTGGATCAGCAGAATTGCGAAAAATTTTATGCCTTCTCAACCATTTCTTGGATTCAAACTCCCATATCTCGCGAACGGATTGACCAAACCCAAACATTCCTGTTGCTTGTGAAAGTAGAAACTCTCGCGATTACAACCGTATGTGTACTTTTTCCCTAGCCCATTCTGGTTAAGCGTTTGGATCAGCAGAATTGCGAAAAATGTTATGCCTTCTCAACCATTTCTTGGCTTCAAACTCCCATACCTCGCGAATGGATTGACCAAACCCAAAAATTCCTGTTGCTTGTGAAAGTAGAAACTCTCCCGATTACAACGGTATGTGTATTTTTTCACTAGCCCATTCTGGTTAAGCGTTTGGAGCAGCAGAATTGCGAAAAATTTGTTGTCTTCTCATCCATTTCTTAGCTTCAAAGCCCCATATCTCGCGAACGGATTGACCAAACCCAAAAATTCCTTCTGCGTCTGAAAGTAGAAACTCGCCCGATTACAACGGTATGCGTATTTTTCCCCTACGCCATTCTGGTTAAGCGTTTGGACCAGCAGAATTGCGAAAAATTTTTTGCCTTCTCAACCATTTCTTGGCTTCAAACTCCCATATCTCGCGAACGGATTGACCTAACCCAAAAATTCCTATTGCATCTGAAAGTAGAAACTCGCCCGACTACAGCGGTATGTGTATTTTTTCCCTAGGACATTCTGGTTAAGCGTTTGGATCAGCAGAATTGCGAAAAATTTTATGCCTCCTCAACCATTTCTTGGCTTCAAACTCCCATATCTCGCGAACGGATTGACCAAACCGAACAATTCCTGTTGCTTGTGAAAGTAGAAACTCTCCCGATTACAACTGTATGGGTATTTTTTCCCTAGCCCATTCTGGTTAAGCGTTTGGAGCAGCAGAATTGCGAAAAATTTGTTGTTTTCTCATCCATTTCTTAGCTTCAAAGCCCCATATCTCGCGAACGGATTGACCAAACCCAAAAATTCCTTCTGCGTCCGAAAGTAGAAACTCGCCCGATTACAACGGTATGCGTATTTTTCCCCTAGGCCATTCTGGTTAAGCGTTTGGATCAGCAGAATTGCGAAAAATTTTATGCCTTCTCAACCATTTCTTGGATTCAAACTCCCATATCTCGCGAACGGATTGACCAAACCCAAACATTCCTGTTGCTTGTGAAAGTAGAAACTCTCGCGATTACAACCGTATGTGTATTTTTTCCCTAGCCCATTCTGGTTAAGCGTTTGGATCAGCAGAATTGCGAAAAATGTTATGCCTTCTCAACCATTTCTTGGCTTCAAACTCCCATACCTCGCGAATGGATTGACCAAACCCAAAAATTCCTGTTGCTTGTGAAAGTAGAAACTCTCCCGATTACAACGGTATGTGTATTTTTTCACTAGCCCATTCTGGTTAAGCGTTTGGAGCAGCAGAATTGCGAAAAATTTGTTGTCTTCTCATCCATTTCTTAGCTTCAAAGCCCCATATCTCGCGAACGGATTGACCAAACCCAAAAATTCCTTCTTCGTCTGAAAGTAGAAACTCGCCCGATTACAACGGTATGCGTATTTTTTCCCTAGGCCATTCTAGATAAGCGTTTGGAGCAGCAGAAGTGCGAAAGATTTGTTGTCTTCTGAACCATTTCTTAGCTTCAAACTCTCATATCTCGCGAACGGATTGTCCTAACCCAAAAATTCCTATTGCATCTGAAAGTAGAAACTAGCCCGAATACAACGGTATGTGTATTTTTTCCCTAGGCCATTCTGGTTAAGCGTTTGGATCAGCAGAATTGCGAAAATTTAATGCCTTCTCAACCATTTCTTGGCTTCAAACTCCCACATCTCGCGAACGGATTGACCAAACCCAAAAATTCCTGTTGCGTCTGAAAGTAGAAACTCGCCCGATTACAACGGTACGTGTATTTTTTCCCTAGGCCATTCTAGATAAGCGTTTGGAGCAGCAGAAGTGCGAAAGATTTGTTGTCTTCTGAACCATTTCTTAGCTTCAAACTCTCATATCTCGCGAACGGATTGTCCTAACCCAAAAATTCCTATTGCATCTGAAAGTAGAAACTAGCCCGAATACAACGGTATGTGTATTTTTTCCCTAGGGCATTCTGGATAAGCGTTTGGAGCAGCAGAATTGCGAAAAATTTGTTGTCTTCTCCACCATTTCTTAGCTTCAAACTTCCATATCTCGCGAACGGATTGACATAACCCAAAAATTCCTGTTGCGTCTGAAAGTAGAAACTCGCCCGATTACAACGTTGCGTGTATTTTTCCCCTAGGCCATTCTGGTTAAGCGTTTGGATCAGCAGAATTGCGAAAAATTTTATGCCTTCTCAACCATTTCTTGGATTCAAACTCCCATATCTCGCGAACGGATTGACCAAACCCAAACATTCCTGTTGCTTGTGAAAGTAGAAACTCTCGCGATTACAACCGTATGTGTACTTTTTCCCTAGCCCATTCTGGTTAAGCGTTTGGATCAGCAGAATTGCGAAAAATGTTATGCCTTCTCAACCATTTCTTGGCTTCAAACTCCCATACCTCGCGAATGGATTGACCAAACCCAAAAATTCCTGTTGCTTGTGAAAGTAGAAACTCTCCCGATTACAACGGTATGTGTATTTTTTCACTAGCCCATTCTGGTTAAGCGTTTGGAGCAGCAGAATTGCGAAAAATTTGTTGTCTTCTCATCCATTTCTTAGCTTCAAAGCCCCATATCTCGCGAACGGATTGACCAAACCCAAAAATTCCTTCTGCGTCTGAAAGTAGAAACTCGCCCGATTACAACGGTATGCGTATTTTTTCCCTAGGCCATTCTAGTTAAGCGTTTGGAGCAGCAGAAGTGCGAAAAATTTGTTGTCTTCTGAACCATTTCTTAGCTTCAAACTCTCATATCTCGCGAACGGATTGTCCTAACCCAAAAATTCCTATTGCATCTGAAAGTAGAAACTCGCCCGATTACAACGGTATGTGTATTTTTTCCCTAGGGCATTCTGGTTAAGCGTTTGGAGCAGCAGAATTGCGAAAAATCTTTTGCCTTCTCAACCATTTCTTGGCTTCAAACTCCCATATCTGGCGAACGGATTGACCTAACCCAAAAATTCCTGTTGCGTCTGAAAGTAGAAACTCGCCCGATTACAACGGTATGTGTATTTTTTCCCTAGCCCATTCTGGTTAAGCGTTTGGAGCAGCAGAATTGCGAAAAATTTGTTGTCTTCTCATCCATTTCTTAGCTTCAAAGTCCCACATCTCGCGAACGGATTGACCAAACCCAAAAATTCCTTCTGCGTCTGAAAGTAGAAACTCGCCCGATTACAACGGTACGTGTATTTTTCCCCTAGGGCATTCTGGTTAAGCGATTGGAGCAGCAGAAGTGCGAAAAATTTGTTGTCTTGTCAACCATTTCTTAACTTCAAAGTCCCATATCTCGCGAACGGATTTACCGAACCCAAAAATTCCTATTGTAACTGAAAGTAGAAACTCGCCCGATTACAACGGTATGCGCATTTTTTCCCTAGGCCATTCTGGTTAAGCGTTTGGAGCAGCAGAATTGCGAAAAATCTTTTGCCTTCTCAACCATTTCTTGGCTTCAAACTCCCATATCTCGCGAACGGATTGACCTAACCCAAAAATTCCTGTTGCGTCTGAAAGTAGAAACTCGCCCGATTACAACGGTATGTGTATTTTTTCCCTAGCCCATTCTGGTTAAGCGTTTGGAGCAGCAGAATTGCGAAAAATTTGTTGTCTTCTCATCCATTTCTTAGCTTCAAAGTCCCACATCTCGCGAACGGATTGACCAAACCCAAAAATTCCTTCTGCGTCTGAAAGTAGAAACTCGCCCGATTACAACGGTACGTGTATTTTTCCCCTAGGGCATTCTGGTTAAGCGATTGGAGCAGCAGAAGTGCGAAAAATTTGTTGTCTTGTCAACCATTTCTTAACTTCAAAGTCCCATATCTCGCGAACGGATTTACCGAACCCAAAAATTCCTATTGTAACTGAAAGTAGAAACTCGCCCGATTACAACGGTATGCGCATTTTTTCCCTAGGCCATTCTGGTTAAGCGTTTGGAGCAGCAGAATTGCGAAAAATTTGTTGTCTTCTCAACCATTTCTTAGCTTCAAAGTCCCATATCTCACGAACAGATTGACCAAACCCAAAAATTCCTGCTGCGTCTGAAAGTAGAAACTCGCCCGATTACAACGGTATGCGTATTTTTTCCCTAGGCCATTCTGGTTAAGCGTTTGGAGCAGCAGAATTGTGAAAAATTTTTTGCCTTCTCAACCATTTCTTGGCTTCAAACTCCCATATCTCACGAACGGAGTGACCTAACCCAAAAATTGCTATTGCATCTGAAAGTAGAAGCTCGCCCGACTACAGCGGTATGTGTATTTTTTCCCTAGGCCATTCTGGTTAAGCGTTTGGATCTGCAGAATTGCGAAAAATGTTATGCCTTCTCAACCATTTCTTGGCTTCAAACTCCCATATCTCGCGAACGGATTGACCTAACCCAAAAATTCCCGTTGCTTGTGAAAGTAGAAACACGCCCGATTACAACGGTATGCGTATTTTTTCCTTAGGCCATTCTGGTTAAGCGTTTGGAGCAGCAGATTTGCGAAAAATTTTTTGCCTTCTCAACCATTTCTTGGCTTCAAACTCCCATATCTCGCGAACGGATTGACCAAACCCAAAAATTCCTGCTGCGTCTGAAAGTAGAAACTCGCCCGATTACATAGGTATGCGTATTTTTTTCCTACGCCATTCTGGTTAAGAGTTTGGAGCAGCAGAATTGCGAAAAATTTTATGCCTCCTCAACCATTTCTTGGCTTCAACCTCCCATATCTCGCGAACGGACTGACCAAACCCAAAAATTCCTGTTGCTTGTGAAAGTAGAAACTCTCCCGATTACAACGGTATGTGTATTTTTTCCCTAGCCCATTCTGGTTAAGCGTTTAGAGCAGCAGAATTTCGAAAAATTTGTTGTCTTCTCAACCATTTCTTAGCTTCAGATTCCCATATCTCGCGAACGGATAGACCAAACCCAAATATTCCTGCTGCGTCTGAAAGTAGAAACTCGCCCGATTACAACGGTATGCGTATTTTTCCCCTACGCCATTCTGGTTAAGCGTTTGGACCAGCAGAATTGCGAAAAATTTTTTGCCTTCTCAACCATTTCTTGGCTTCAAACTCCCATATCTCGCGAACGGATTGACCAAACCCAAAAATTCCTTCTGCGTCCGAAAGTAGAAACTCGCCCGATTACAACGGTATGCGTATTTTTCCCCTAGGCCATTCTGGTTAAGCGTTTGGATCAGCAGAATTGCGAAAAATTTTATGCCTTCTCAACCATTTCTTGGATTCAAACTCCCATATCTCGCGAACGGATTGACCAAACCCAAACATTCCTGTTGCTTGTGAAAGTAGAAACTCTCGCGATTACAACCGTATGTGTATTTTTTCCCTAGCCCATTCTGGTTAAGCGTTTGGATCAGCAGAATTGCGAAAAATGTTATGCCTTCTCAACCATTTCTTGGCTTCAAACTCCCATACCTCGCGAATGGATTGACCAAACCCAAAAATTCCTGTTGCTTGTGAAAGTAGAAACTCTCCCGATTACAACGGTATGTGTATTTTTTCACTAGCCCATTCTGGTTAAGCGTTTGGAGCAGCAGAATTGCGAAAAATTTGTTGTCTTCTCATCCATTTCTTAGCTTCAAAGCCCCATATCTCGCGAAGGGATTGACCAAACCCAAAAATTCCTTCTGCGTCTGAAAGTAGAAACTCGCCCGATTACAACGGTATGCGTATTTTTTCCCTAGGCCATTCTAGATAAGCGTTTGGAGCAGCAGAAGTGCGAAAGATTTGTTGTCTTCTGAACCATTTCTTAGCTTCAAACTCTCATATCTCGCGAACGGATTGTCCTAACCCAAAAATTCCTATTGCATCTGAAAGTAGAAACTAGCCCGAATACAACGGTATGTGTATTTTTTCCCTAGGCCATTCTGGTTAAGCGTTTGGATCAGCAGAATTGCGAAAATTTAATGCCTTCTCAACCATTTCTTGGCTTCAAACTCCCACATCTCGCGAACGGATTGACCAAACCCAAAAATTCCTGTTGCGTCTGAAAGTAGAAACTCGCCCGATTACAACGGTACGTGTATTTTTTCCCTAGGCCATTCTAGATAAGCGTTTGGAGCAGCAGAAGTGCGAAAGATTTGTTGTCTTCTGAACCATTTCTTAGCTTCAAACTCTCATATCTCGCGAACGGATTGTCCTAACCCAAAAATTCCTATTGCATCTGAAAGTAGAAACTAGCCCGAATACAACGGTATGTGTATTTTTTCCCTAGGGCATTCTGGATAAGCGTTTGGAGCAGCAGAATTGCGAAAAATCTTTTGCCTTCCCAACCATTTCTTGGCTTCAAACTCCCATATTTCGCGAACGGATTGACCTAACCCAAAAATTCCTGTTGCGTCTGAAAGTAGAAACTCGCCCGACTACAGCGGTATGTGTATTTTTTCCCTAGGCCATTCTGGTTAAGCGTTTGGAGCAGCAGAATTGCGAAAAATTTTTTGCCTTCTCAACCATTTCTTGGCTTCAAACTCCCATATCTCGCGGACGGATTAACCTAACCCAAAAATTCCTGTCGCGTCTGAAAGTAGAAACTCGCCCGATTACAACGGTACGTGTATTTTTTCCCTAGGCCATTCTAGATAAGCGTTTGGAGCAGCAGAAGTGCGAAAGATTTGTTGTCTTCTGAACCATTTCTTAGCTTCAAACTCTCATATCTCGCGAACGGATTGTCCTAACCCAAAAATACCTATTGCATCTGAAAGTAGAAACTAGCCCGATTACAACGGTATGTGTATTTTTTCCCTAGCCCATTCTGGTTAAGCGTTTGGAGCAGCAGAAGTGCGTAAAATTTGTTGTCTTGTCAACCATTTCTTAGCTTCAAAGCCCCATATCTCGCGAACGGATTGACCGATCCCAACAATTCCTGTTGCGTCTGAAAGTAGAAACTCGCCCGATTACAACGGTATGTGTATTCTTTCCCTAGGGCATTCTGGTTAAGCGTTTGGAGCAGCAGAATTGCGAAAAATTTTTTGCCTTCTCAACCATTTCTTGGCTTCAAGCTCCCATATCTCGCGAACGGATTGACCTAACCCAAAAATTCCTATTGCATCTGAAAGTAGAAACTCGCCCGACTACAGCGGTATGTGTATTTGTTCCCTAGGCCATTCTGGTTAAGGTTTTGGAGCAGCAGAATTGCGAAAAATTTGTTGTCTTGTCAACCATTTCTTAGCTTCAAAGCCCCATATCTCGCGAACGGATTGACCGATCCCAACAATTCCTGTTGCGTCTGAAAGTAGAAACTCGCCCGATTACAACGGTATGTGTATTTTTTCCCTAGCCCATTCCGGTTAAGCGTTTGGAGCAGCAGAATTGCGAAAAATTTGTTGTCTTCTCATCCATTTCTTAGCTTCAAAGTCCCACATCTCGCGAACGGATTGACCAAACCCAAAAATTCCTTCTGCGTCTGAAAGTAGAAACTCGCCCGATTACAACGGTACGTGTATTTTTCCCCTAGGGCATTCTTGTTAAGCGATTGGAGCAGCAGAAGTGCGAAAAATTTGTTGTCTTGTCAACCATTTCTTAACTTCAAAGTCCCATATCTCGCGTACGGATTGACCGAACCCAAAAATTCCTATTGCATCTGAAAGTAGAAACTCGCCCGACTACAGCGGTATGTGTATTTTTTCCCTAGGCCATTCTGGTTAAGCGTTTGGAGCAGCAGAATTGCGAAAAATTTTTTGCCTTCTCAACCATTTCTTGGCTTCAAACTCCCATATCTCGCGAACGGATTAACCTAACCCAAAAATTCCTGTCGCGTCTGAAAGTAGAAACTCGCCCGATTACAACGGTATGTGTATTTTTTCCCTAGGCCATTCTGGTTAAGCGTTTGGAGCAGCAGAATTGCGAAAAATTTGTTGCCTTCTCAACCATTTCTTAGGTTCAAACTCCCATTTCTCGCGAACGGATTGACCTAACCCACAAATTCCTATTGCATCTGAAAGTAGAAACTCGCCCGACTACAGCGGTATGTGTATTTTTTCCCTAGGCCATTCTGGTTAAGCTTTTGGAGCAGCAGAATTGCGAAAAATTTGTTGTCTTGTCAACCATTTCTTAGCTTCAAAGTCCCATATCTCGCGAACGGATTGACCGATCCCAACAATTCCTATTGTAACTGAAAGTAGAAACTCGCCCGATTACAACGGTATGCGTATTTTTTCCCTAGGCCATTCTGGTTAAGCGTTTGGAGCAGCAGATTTGCGAAAAATTTTTTGCCTTCTCAACCATTTCTTGGCTTCAAACTCCCATATCTCGCGAACGGATTGACCTAACCCGAAAATTCCTGTTGCGTCTGAAAGTAGAAACTCGCCCGATTACAACGGTATGTGTATTTTTTCCCTAGGCCATTCTGGTTAAGCGTTTGGATCAGCAGAATTGCGAAAATTTAATGCCTTCTCAACCATTTCTTGGCTTCAATCTCCCACATCTCGCGAACGGATTGACCAAACCCAAAAATTCCTGTTGCGTCTGAAAGTAGAAACTCGCCCGATTACAACGGTACGTGTATTTTTTCCCTAGGCCATTCTAGATAAGCGTTTGGAGCAGCAGAAGTGCGAAAGATTTGTTGTCTTCTCCACCATTTCTTAGGTTCAAAGTCCCATATCTCGCGAACGGATTGTCCTAACCCAAAAATTCCTATTGCATTTGAAAGTAGAAACTCGCCCGATTACAACGGTGCGTGTATTTTTCCCCTAGGCCATTCTGGTTAAGCGTTTGGATCAGCAGAATTGCGAAAAATTTTATGCCTTCTCAACCATTTCTTGGATTCAAACTCCCATATCTCGCGAACGGATTGACCAAACCCAAACATTCCTGTTGCTTGTGAAAGTAGAAACTCTCGCGATTACAACCGTATGTGTATTTTTTCCCTAGCCCATTCTGGTTAAGCGTTTGGATCAGCAGAATTGCGAAAAATGTTATGCCTTCTCAACCATTTCTTGACTTCAAACTCCCATACCTCGCGAATGGATTGACCAAACCCAAAAATTCCTGTTGCTTGTGAAAGTAGAAACTCTCCCGATTACAACGGTATGTGTATTTTTTCACTAGCCCATTCTGGTTAAGCGTTTGGAGCAGCAGAATTGCGAAAAATTTGTTGTCTTCTCATCCATTTCTTAGCTTCAAAGCCCCATATCTCGCGAACGGATTGACCAAACCCAAAAATTCCTTCTGCGTCTGAAAGTAGAAACTCGCCCGATTACAACGGTATGCGTATTTTTTCCCTAGGCCATTCTAGTTAAGCGTTTGGAGCAGCAGAAGTGCGAAAAATTTGTTGTCTTCTGAACCATTTCTTAGCTTCAAACTCTCATATCTCGCGAACGGATTGTCCTAACCCAAAAATTCCTATTGCATCTGAAAGTAGAAACTCGCCCGATTACAACGGTATGTGTATTTTTTCCCTAGGGCATTCTGGTTAAGCGTTTGGAGCAGCAGAATTGCGAAAAATCTTTTGCCTTCTCAACCATTTCTTGGCTTCAAAGTCCCATATCTCGCGAACGGATTGACCTAACCCAAAAATTCCTGTTGCGTCTGAAAGTAGAAACTCGCCCGATTACAACGGTATGTGTATTTTTTCCCTAGCCCATTCTGGTTAAGCGTTTGGAGCAGCAGAATTGCGAAAAATTTGTTGTCTTCTCATCCATTTCTTAGCTTCAAAGTCCCACATCTCGCGAACGGATTGACCAAACCCAAAAATTCCTTCTGCGTCTGAAAGTAGAAACTCGCCCGATTACAACGGTACGTGTATTTTTCCCCTAGGGCATTCTGGTTAAGCGATTGGAGCAGCAGAAGTGCGAAAAATTTGTTGTCTTGTCAACCATTTCTTAACTTCAAAGTCCCATATCTCGCGAACGGATTTACCGAACCCAAAAATTCCTATTGTAACTGAAAGTAGAAACTCGCCCGATTACAACGGTATGCGCATTTTTTCCCTAGGCCATTCTGGTTAAGCGTTTGGAGCAGCAGAATTGCGAAAAATCTTTTGCCTTCTCAACCATTTCTTGGCTTCAAACTCCCATATCTCGCGAACGGATTGACCTAACCCAAAAATTCCTGTTGCGTCTGAAAGTAGAAACTCGCCCGATTACAACGGTATGTGTATTTTTTCCCTAGCCCATTCTGGCTAAGCGTTTGGAGCAGCAGAATTGCGAAAAATTTGTTGTCTTCTCATCCATTTCTTAGCTTCAAAGTCCCACATCTCGCGAACGGATTGACCAAACCCAAAAATTCCTTCTGCGTCTGAAAGTAGAAACTCGCCCGATTACAACGGTACGTGTATTTTTCCCCTAGGGCATTCTGGTTAAGCGATTGGAGCAGCAGAAGTGCGAACAATTTGTTGTCTTGTCAACCATTTCTTAACTTCAAAGTCCCATATCTCGCGAACGGATTTACCGAACCCAAAAATTCCTATTGTAACTGAAAGTAGAAACTCGCCCGATTACAACGGTATGCGCATTTTTTCCCTAGGCCATTCTGGTTAAGCGTTTGGAGCAGCAGAATTGCGAAAAATTTGTTGTCTTCTCAACCATTTCTTAGCTTCAAAGTCCCATATCTCACGAACGGATTGACCAAACCCAAAAATTCCTGCTGCGTCTGAAAGTAGAAACTCGCCCGATTACAACGGTATGCGTATTTTTTCCCTAGGCCATTCTGGTTAAGCGTTTGGAGCAGCAGAATTGTGAAAAATTTTTTGCCTTCTCAACCATTTCTTGGCTTCAAACTCCCATATCTCACGAACGGAGTGACCTAACCCAAAAATTGCTATTGCATCTGAAAGTAGAAGCTCGCCCGACTACAGCGGTATGTGTATTTTTTCCCTAGGCCATTCTGGTTAAGCGTTTGGATCTGCAGAATTGCGAAAAATGTTATGCCTTCTCAACCATTTCTTGGCTTCAAACTCCCATATCTCGCGAACGGATTGACCTAACCCAAAAATTCCCGTTGCTTGTGAAAGTAGAAACACGCCCGATTACAACGGTATGCGTATTTTTTCCCTAGGCCATTCTGGTTAAGCGTTTGGAGCAGCAGATTTGCGAAAAATTTTTTGCCTTCTCAACCATTTCTTGGCTTCAAACTCCCATATCTCGCGAACGGATTGACCAAACCCAAAAATTCCTGCTGCGTCTGAAAGTAGAAACTCGCCCGATTACATAGGTATGCGTATTTTTTTCCTACGCCATTCTGGTTAAGAGTTTGGAGCAGCAGAATTGCGAAAAATTTTATGCCTCCTCAACCATTTCTTGGCTTCAACCTCCCATATCTCGCGAACGGACTGACCAAACCCAAAAATTCCTGTTGCTTGTGAAAGTAGAAACTCTCCCGATTACAACGGTATGTGTATTTTTTCCCTAGCCCATTCTGGTTAAGCGTTTGGAGCAGCAGAATTGCGAAAAATTTGTTGTCTTCTCAACCATTTCTTAGCTTCAGATTCCCATATCTCGCGAACGGATAGACCAAACCCAAATATTCCTGCTGCGTCTGAAAGTAGAAACTCGCCCGATTACAACGGTATGCGTATTTTTCCCCTACGCCATTCTGGTTAAGCGTTTGGACCAGCAGAATTGCGAAAAATTTTTTGCCTTCTCAACCATTTCTTGGCTTCAAACTCCCATATCTCGCGAACGGATTGACCTAACCCAAAAATTCCTATTGCATCTGAAAGTAGAAACTCGCCCGACTACAGCGGTATGTGTATTTTTTCCCTAGGACATTCTGGTTAAGCGTTTGGATCAGCAGAATTGCGAAAAATTTTATGCCTCCTCAACCATTTCTTGGCTTCAAACTTCCATATCTCGCGAACGGATTGACCAAACCCAACAATTCCTGTTGCTTGTGAAAGTAGAAACTCTCCCGATTACAACTGTATGGGTATTTTTTCCCTAGCCCATTCTGGTTAAGCGTTTGGAGCAGCAGAATTGCGAAAAATTTGTTGTTTTCTCATCCATTTCTTAGCTTCAAAGCCCCATATCTCGCGAACGGATTGACCAAACCCAAAAATTCCTTCTGCGTCCGAAAGTAGAAACTCGCCCGATTACAACGGTATGCGTATTTTCTCCCTAGGCCATTCTAGTTAAGCGTTTGGATCAGCAGAATTGCGAAAAATTTTATGCCTTCTCAACCATTTCTTGGATTCAAACTCCCATATCTCGCGAACGGATTGACCAAACCCAAACATTCCTGTTGCTTGTGAAAGTAGAAACTCTCGCGATTACAACCGTATGTGTATTTTTTCCCTAGCCCATTCTGGTTAAGCGTTTGGATCAGCAGAATTGCGAAAAATGTTATGCCTTCTCAACCATTTCTTGGCTTCAAACTCCCATACCTCGCGAATGGATTGACCAAACCCAAAAATTCCTGTTGCTTGTGAAAGTAGAAACTCTCCCGATTACAACGGTATGTGTATTTTTTCACTAGCCCATTCTGGTTAAGCGTTTGGAGCAGCAGAATTGCGAAAAATTTGTTGTCTTCTCATCCATTTCTTAGCTTCAAAGCCCCATATCTCGCGAACGGATTGACCAAACCCAAAAATTCCTTCTGCGTCTGAAAGTAGAAACTCGCCCGATTACAACGGTATGCGTATTTTTTCCCTAGGCCATTCTAGTTAAGCGTTTGGAGCAGCAGAAGTGCGAAAAATTTGTTGTCTTCTGAACCATTTCTTAGCTTCAAACTCTCATATCTCGCGAACGGATTGTCCTAACCCAAAAATTCCTATTGCATCTGAAAGTAGAAACTCGCCCGATTACAACGGTATGTGTATTTTTTCCCTAGCCCATTCTGGTTAAGCGTTTGGAGCAGCAGAATTGCGAAAAATTTGTTGTCTTCTCATCCATTTCTTAGCTTCAAAGTCCCACATCTCGCGAACGGATTGACCAAACCCAAAAATTCCTTCTGCGTCTGAAAGTAGAAACTCGCCCGATTACAACCGTACGTGTATTTTTCCCCTAGGGCATTCTGGTTAAGCGATTGGAGCAGCAGAAGTGCGAAAAATTTGTTGTCTTGTCAACCATTTCTTAACTTCAAAGTCCCATATCTCGCGAACGGATTTACCGAACCCAAAACTTCCTATTGTAACTGAAAGTAGAAACTCGCCCGATTACAACGGTATGCGCATTTTCTCCCTAGGCCATTCTGGTTAAGCGTTTGGAGCAGCAGAATTGCGAAAAATTTGTTGTCTTCTCAACCATTTCTTAGCTTCAAAGTCCCATATCTCACGAACGGATTGACCAAACGCAAAAATTCCTGCTGCGTCTGAAAGTAGAAACTCGCCCGATTACAACGGTATGCGTATTTTTTCCCTAGGCCATTCTGGTTAAGCGTTTGGAGCAGCAGAATTGTGAAAAATTTTTTGCCTTCTCAACCATTTCTTGGCTTCAAACTCCCATATCTCACGAACGGAGTGACCTAACCCAAAAATTGCTATTGCATCTGAAAGTAGAAGCTCGCCCGACTACAGCGGTATGTGTATTTTTCCCCTACGCCATTCTGGTTAAGCGTTTGGAGCAGCAGAATTGCGAAAAATTTTTTGCCTTCTCAACCATTTCTTGGCTTCAAACTCCCATATCTCGCGAACGGATTGACCTAACCCAAAAATTCCTATTGCATCTGAAAGTAGAAACTCGCCCGACTACAGCGGTATGTGTATTTTTTCCCTAGGACATTCTGGTTAAGCGTTTGGATCAGCAGAATTGCGAAAAATTTTATGCCTCCTCAACCATTTCTTGGCTTCAAACTCCCATATCTCGCGACCGGATTGACCAAACCCAACAATTCCTGTTGCTTGTGAAAGTAGAAACTCTCCCGATTACAACTGTATGGGTATTTTTTCCCTAGCCCATTCTGGTTAAGCGTTTGGAGCAGCAGAATTGCGAAAAATTTGTTGTTTTCTCATCCATTTCTTAGCTTCAAAGCCCCATATCTCGCGAACGGATTGACCAAACCCAAAAATTCCTTCTGCGTCCGAAAGTAGAAACTCGCCCGATTACAATGGTATGCGTGTTTTCTCCCTAGGCCATTCTAGTTAAGCGTTTGGAGCAGCAGAAGTGCGAAAAATTTATTGTCTTCTCAACCATTTCTGTGCTTCAAACTCTCATATCTCGCGAACGGATTGTCCTAACCCAAAAATTCCTATTGCATCTGAAAGTAGAAACTCGCCCGATTACAACGGTATGTGTATTTTTTCCCTAGCCCATTCTGGTTAAGCGTTTGGAGCAGCAGAATTGCGAAAAATTTGTTGTCTTCTCATCCATTTCTTAGCTTCAATGTCCCACATCTCGCGAACGGATTGACCAAACCCAAAAATTCCTGTTGCGTCTGAAAGTAGAAACTCGCCCGATTACAACGGTATGTGTACTTTTTCCCTAGGCCATTCTGGTTAAGCGTTTGGAGCAGCAGAATTGCGAAAAATTTGTTGTCTTCTCAACCATTTCTTAGCTTCAAAGTCCCATACCTCGCGACGGATTGTCCTTACCCAAAAATTCCTATTGCATTTGAAAGTAGAAACTCGCCCGATTACAACGGTGCGTGTATTTTTCCCCTAGGCCATTCTGGTTAAGCGATTGGAGCAGCAGAAGTGCGAAAAATTTGTGGTCTTGTCAACCATTTCTTAGCTTCAATGTCCCATATCACGCGAACGGATTGACCTAACCCAAAAATTCCTGTTGCTTGTGAAAGTAGAAACACGCCCTATTACAACGGTATGCGTATTTTTTCCCTAGGCCATTCTGGTTAAGCGTTTGGAGCAGCAGATTTGCGAAAAATTTTTTGCCTTCTCAACCATATCTTGGCTTCAAACTCCCATATCTCGCGAACGGATTGACCTATCCCAAAAATTCCTGTTGCGTCTGAAAGTAGAAACTCGCCCGATTACAACGGTATGTGTATTTTTTCCCTAGCCCATTCTGGTTAAGCGTTTGGAGCAGCGGAATTGCGAAAAATTTGTTGTCTTCTCATCCATTTCTTAGCTTCAAAGTCCCATATCTCACGAACGGATTGACCAAACCCAAAAATTCCTGCTGCGTCTGAAAGTAGAAACTCGCCCGATTACAACGGTATGCGTATTTTTTCCCTAGGCCGTTCTGGTTAAGCGTTTGGAGCAGCAGAACTGTGAAAAATTTTTTGCCTTCTCAACCATTTCTTGGCTTCAAACTCCCATATCTCGCGAACGGATTGACCTAACCCAAAAATTCCTGTTGCTTGTGAAAGTAGAAACACGCCCGATTACAACGGTATGCGTATTTTTTCCCTAGGCCATTCTGGTTAAGCGTTTGGAGCAGCAGATTTGCGAAAAATTTTTTGCCTTCTCAACCATTTCTTGGCTTCAAACTCCCATATCTCGCGAACGGATTGACCAAACCCAAAAATTCCTGCGGCGTCTGAAAGTAGAACTCGCCCGATTACATAGGTATGCGTATTTTTTCCCTACGCCATTCTGGTAAAGAGTTTGGAGCAGCAGAATTGCGAAAAATTTTTTGCCTTCTCTACCATTTCTTGGCTTCTAACTCCCATATCTCGCGAACGGATTGACCTAACCCAAAAATTCCTATTGCATCTGAAAGTAGAAACTCGCCCGACTACAGCGGTATGTGTATTTTTTCCTTAGCCCATTCTGGTTAAGCGTTTGGAGCAGCAGAATTGCGAAAAATTTGTTGTCTTCTCAACCATTTCTTAGCTTCAAGGTCCCATATCTCGCGAACGGATTGACCAAACCCAAAAATTCCTGCTGCGTCTGAAAGTAGAAACTCGCCCGATTACAACGGTATGCGTATTTTTTCCCTACGCCATTCTGTTTAAGCGTTTGCAGCAGCAGAATTGCAAAAAATTTTTTGCCTTCTCAACCATTTCTTGGCTTCAAACTCCCATATCTCGCGAACGGATTGACCTAACCCAAAAATTCCTATTGCATCTGAAAGTAGAAACTCGCCCGACTACAGCGGTATGTGTAATTTTTCCTTAGGACATTCTGGTTAAGCTTTTGGATCAGCAGAATTGCGAAAAATTTTATGCCTCCTCAACCATTTCTTGGCTTCAAACTCCCATATCTCGCGAACGGATTGACCAAACCCAACAATTCCTGTTGCTTGTGAAAGTAGAAACTCTCCCGATTACAACGGTATGTGTATTTTTTCCCTAGGGCATTCTGGTTAAGCGTTTGGAGCAGCAGAATTGCGAAAAATTTGTTGTCTTCTCATCCATTTCTTAGCTTCAAAGCCCCATATCTCGCGAACGGATTGACCAAACCCAAAAATTCATTCTGTGTCCGAAAGTAGAAACTCGCCCGATTACAACGGTATGCGTATTTTCTCCCTAGGCCATTCTAGTTAAGCGTTTGGAGCAGCAGAAGTGCGAAAAATTTGTTGTCTTCTCATCCATTTCTTTGCTTCAAAGTCCCACATCTCGCGAACGGATTGACCAAACCCAAAAATTCCTTCTGCGTCTGAAAGTAGAAACTCGCTCGATTACAACTGTACGTGTATTTTTTCCCTAGGGCATTCTGGTTAAGCGATTGGAGCAGCAGAAGTGCGAAAAATTTGTTGTCTTGTCAACCATTTCTTAACTTCAAAGTCCCATATCTCGCGAACGGATTTACCGAACCCAAAAATTCCTATTGTAACTGAAAGTAGAAACTCGCCCGATTACAACGGTATGCGTATTTTTTCCCTAGGCCATTCTAGTTAAGCGTTTGGAGCAGCAGATTTGCGAAAATTTTTTGCCTTCTCAACCATTTCTTGGCTTCAAACTCCCATATCTCGCGAACGGATTGACCAAACCCAAAAATTCCTGCGGCGTCTGAAAGTAGAAACTCGCCCGATTACATAGGTATGCGTATTTTTTCCCTACGCCATTCTGGTAAAGAGTTTGGAGCAGCAGAATTGCGAAAAATTTTTTGCCTTCTCTACCATTTCTTGGCTTCTAACTCCCATATCTCGCGAACGGATTGACCTAACCCAAAAATTCCTATTGCATCTGAAAGTAGAAACTCGCCCGACTACAGCGGTATGTGTATTTTTTCCTTAGCCCATTCTGGTTAAGCGTTTGGAGCAGCAGAATTGCGAAAAATTTGTTGTCTTCTCAACCATTTCTTAGCTTCAAGGTCCCATATCTCGCGAACGGATTGACC